>NW_015386919.1:496650-524147 GCF_001527695.2 Protobothrops mucrosquamatus | reverse complement strand
CATAAGCCCCCAGCCCTTCTTCTAAATAATGTTTAAAGTAGTAATTTCAATCCACTAAATGCACAGCATCATCATAGCTTAATCAAGATTGGAAAGATCAGAGTTCTAAAATGTCTGTGCTATCTCTGAGCATTGTGTTCTCTGTTGTTACCTTCTTTTCTACTAGTGACCACAATAAATACTTTTTTGTGAGTGTCAATTAATTCAAGTCACAAACGTCAGCCCTGGATTCTTAGAGGTAATTAGCATTACAGGTTATCAACAGGAAGCTGGTAGCCACAGGCACTTCAGATAATTGTCTTTCAATATTAACACATCTCTGTCTATTGCTAAAAGGTCACTGTGCATTCAGTTCTGCCAACTCCTTTCTCCCAATTCCTTTATAAAGCTATGAAAAGAAATATTCCATTGTTACAGATTTTCAAAAGAGGCAACAGCAAAAAAGAAAGGGCATTGTAATACAGACACACAAGCCATGTAGCATTACAGTGGTTTGCTGTACTAATTCTGGATTTCTGAAATAGCTCACTATCAATGAGCACATTAAACCTAGTTAAATGGCCATGCACTTGAACTTAATTGAAAGAAAAGCATGTGGAGAAAGTGTATAATTATACTGGAACAAAGCTATTGCTCAGGCTTGCCAGAATGTGGGATGTGGGCAAAGCTGTTATTTTCCAGTAGACAAACTCTAAGCCTTATTTTTCCTCTTTTGTAACCGTATCTGTTTATATGTCACTCTCTGCTGGACTGTTGCTTTAATTAAAATAAAATTTCTCCAAACAACACAAAAGTTTACAAGAGTCATAAAACTTAATGGTTGGAAAAAGCCTCTAAGTCATCTCATCTGTCCAGGTGGTCATTGCTCCTTTGCTTCAAAAATTTAAAGGGCAGTTCAAAATAAAACAAAAAAATAAATAAAACCACATTCTTCTCATTCAGTATTCTAGCTTAGGTCTTATTCTATGGATCAGGCTTTTGCTCCCAAGGAATTATATTTATTAGGTTCATACAACCTTATTCTGCAGACTGGTTGAAGGTAATTTGAACAATTTAAAATAAAAGTACTCTGAATAGGAAATATACTTCTAAGAAACAAAAATTGTAGAGAGCACCTGAAAGTGTTTCTCAGTGAAATAATGTGGGATAAAGTGTACTATAAATGGGATGACAAGGAATAAAACACACCTGTGATATCTCATATTACTTTCAAAAATTTCAGCAAGAACCCAGTGCAGTTGAAGAAGCTTATTAATTATTACTTTATTGCAGATGACTGAAGGTTAAGAGTGTGGGTCACTATTTCAACCCTTAATACTGAATCTCCAATTTTCCAGAAAATCCTATCTATTTTTGATTGGTCCATCAATGTTTCATAATTCTTGCTCAAAATACATTACCTGTTGCCCTGATTTAAATTCATACTTAGGGACCTCTGCCAACATTACTGATGAGGCCTCTGAAAGCAATTTATTGAGGGCTTTCTCAAACCTGGAGCCAGACCAGATGGTACCTTGCATAAAGCATGCAGTGTTGAGGTTACAGCTGAGCTAAGTTTGGAGTTTAAAACTTGCAGCTCATCTTCTTAATGCCAGTGAGCATCAGCAGACACATTTTTATTCTGTTAGTAGCTGCTGTGGAGAAGCCTAAGCAATACTGAGGTTAAAGGAGATGGAGAAGAATTTAACCTTTCCTTGTGATATGGTAGACAAGGAAATCTGCTGTTAGCATCAGGAGGGAAGCCTACATTGGAGCTAAATAATGCAATAGCCTTTGGGGGAGGGGGATGTCTAACACTGTACACAAGCTATATTTTAAAAATGCAATACCAGCTGGGGAGCACTTCTGATACATATTGCTAATAGACCAGTTCTTTTTCCAGACATGAAGGAGTGAAGGATGAATATCTGCCTTTCTTCAAAACATCCTCAGTGTTCCTTAGGTTGCCCTGTAATAGGTACGATTCTTTTTTAAAAAAACCCACCAAAAACAGAAATTGCATTCAGTCAATTAACAATAACAACTACTTTACATGCTCCAAAATAACATTTGCAGTTCTTTAGGAATAGGTTGAATGCACAGTGAGAAAAGCCCTGAAATTGGTTGAATTAAATAAAAGCAAATAGTATTTTTATCAATGAACATTGCAAATATTGTGCAGCCTTATATTATAGAAAAACAGTAATAAATATAATTATGCGAGTGCTACAGAAGTAGAGTATTGTAACATGTTTTTAAAAATGTCAGTTGTCGTTTATAAGAGTGATTCACTAATTTATTTCTATTTTGGTGCCACCCAACTCAGAATGGCTCTAGGAGTCTAGAAAGGTAATAATTCTTCATATTCCTAGCTAAACATCTGTTAATCCAACCTTTTATTCAATGCAATATAATGTAGCATGACATAAAATGTAATGTACAATGCAATATAATACGATTTCCAAAAATTGGTAGGTAACATGACATCGTTCATGAAAATAGGGACAAAACAAAATAAAGCAGGGAAAAGGCCTAATAACCTAAGGAATCACAACTTCTTCCAAGTACAGATCTGAGCATTATTGAATAAATCTTCTCTTTCACAGATCCAGAAAAACCTACCATGTTAAATAACAGAACATCCAATCACTAAGTTCTATTTTGCCTTTTCTGTTTTCAAAGTTGCTGTTCTCAAAGAAGAAGAAATACTTTCTGAATGAAGAGACGCTGAGCAACATTTCCTTTCAAGAAAAATCAGCATTCACTTCACAGACTGTAAAACTCTTAGCCTTGATCAGTACAGCCTTAAAATCAATGGAGTACTTGGGCCACAGTGACCTTCACTGGGACAAGCTGAACATGCCACTCGGTAGTTCACACACTGCGCCAATCTTTCGCCTCACTACCTAATTAAAGCTAATGCCTTGTAATGTCACTGGATTTTCCCCTCTGGCTGAGCAATATGGTGCACAGTTATACATGTCTTGTTGTTGCTAGGTCAGGAATCCAGGCAAGAGTGTGCATTTGAACAAAGAACAGATTCAGCTCATTCTAATTGAGATACAAAAGGCACAAGCAATAGCAAAAAAAAGCACTGGCATGGAATCAGTTCATTGGTTAATGTTCTCAATAAGACATGACAAATGTGGCCAAGTAACAGAGCCTTGTATTATTCTCCACTGGGTACTGTAATTCAAACTTACTACTGTCATAATTCTCCTAATAGCTTTATCTTCCATAAGTTGGATTCTTTCACAGGATACTTTTACCCAGGTTTTTAACTTCAACACTTTATTATCCTAAGGAAAGGAAAGGAAAGGGAAGGGAAGGGAAGGGAAGGGAAGGAAAGGAAAGGAAAGGAAAGGAAAGGAAAGGAAAGACCATCTAGTTCAAATTAGAATGGAGGTGATGGCTTATGAATGTATCAATGTATTAATGGATGTAAGACAAATTCTCCAAGATACCTAACATAGACAAAAGGACAATTAAACAAACACTACTCACCTAGCCTTTTTCAAGATATTTAGCTTTCTGTGTTTCTCATCATTTTTCATGGGGCAAAGTTCAGGCACTTCACCTCCAACTCTTCAGTCTAACAGTCCATAAGCAATTTTACCAACTCATCTGCTCTTGGCTCAGTCATCATTCTGCATTCTTGGCTATCATACATAATTTATTTCACTTTCATTCTGCATTTGGATTCTTTGCATGAAAGTATATTTTCTCTTCCCCTTACTGTTTTTCATCAGCATTTGTGGGGCTAAAGAAGACAACATGCAATGGTGGTTTCTGCTTCTTCAATTTTGCAAAGCAGAAGAAACTTTAATTTTCTTATTTGGTCAGCCTTCCAAAATTGGTTCAAACAAATGTATCCAAGATGGTTGCCTTGGAAACTAGTAGACATGACTATGACTGTCTGGGGTGGTATTTTCATGTACTGCACCATGTCAAGGGGGAGAGAAACATTATTTGAGCAATGAACGCTCTTGAGTGGGTAAAGAAAAAGAACAGTGTTAACTCTTGATAGCAGCTTGATACAAAGCCATCCTTTTGCTCAAAGCTAATTAGCAGAATGCCAGCAATTTAATATTTTGTGTCACAATGATAGAGATATGAAATTTCCATCAAGTTAACCTTCATGACCTCGTTATCCTTTCCAGGTTTCTCCCCAAGTGGTGGAGTGGTTTTGCCTGAGCATTATGAACTTGGGTGAACCATGGCAAGGAAGGATTCAGTGTGTGATGTCTTTTGACTCAAGAGCTGTGTCTCCTTGGAAGCACTAACCTCTTGTGATCCTTTGAGGAAAGATGCTACAGTGGCAGGACCAGCCCAGTTTTCCTATCCCATTACTCACTGCATAAATATATGCCAAATACACGAGAAAGGTCCTAGCATAACTATTGCCAGTGGTTAATGTCACGCTAAAGCTGGAGGCAGATCCAATCACTACAAAATGTGATCTTCACTGTGAGCTAAATGAGAATTATGAGGACAGTCCTGTGTGTTTAGCTTTGATTAGTAACTTCTGATCAAAAAGCTTGACCAAAAATTTGTAATGCTGAAAACTCAAAACAGTTTTGCCCTGAATATGGTCTCTCTAGAATCAGTCAGCCAACATCTGCTGCCAACAGATGGCTTCTACTGCCATCAAGCAGAATAAAGTGCAAAATATTAAAATGTTTCCTCATTGATGGATGTTGATACAAAATTAAAAAAAAATAGAAACAACAGTAAAGAAATGCAAAGATTGCAAATACCAATCAACAATAACATATGGGCTGTCTGTGAAGTTCCACGTATCCTGGCTAGGGTATAAATTTCCACGCTAATTGATAACATAGTAAGATAGAAGAGTAATAATTTATACCAGAATCAGCAAAGTAGGTTTCATGCCTGGTGGGTAACAAAGAACCAATATCAAAGTCATCACTGTCTCGAGAACCAGAGTATCCATAAGAAGATAAATGAAGACCACAAGATGAAGAAATGTTGTTTCTAGGACTGGAAGAAAAACCAGAATTTTCTATCCATGTTCCACTGCCAGTTATTTAACTGCTGTTGATTAAACTGCTTCTTTTAAATAGGGCTGTGTTCCTTACCCGAAGAAGATTTGTTGTAATCTACCCTGCACTTTGGAACTTGCACCCTAAAATACTGGTGCTTCCTAGATTTCTTTGATTCCTCAGGCTTTGTCCAACTCAAATCTGGGGATCTGATCTTTCAGGGAAGAGATCTTGAGCTTTTTCAGCCTCACACTTTCCATTCTAAATAAAGAAAATTCTGTGACACTACAAGGAAATTCTTAAAGAGATGGGACAATTGTACAATAAAATACTTTTCTGGAAACATCTAGACTGGCATTTCACAATGTAGAGGAGATGTTGTTACTCATGTGTACAAATTGCACTTAAAGCTATTTCAAAAGCATGGCTCCCATCAGATCTCTATGGATTTCACATGATAGAAAACAGTTCAAGTGTGTGCCTCCCATTAACCTACAAAACGTTCTCAGTTCTTCATAGTTACCCAGTTTAACTACAAACCTGGGTAAGTGGGTGTTAAGTCCTTGGATAAATGGCAAAGGAGGCAATTCATGTTACAGAACAGATCTTTATTTCTCTCTCAGTCACAACAGCCAACCAACAAGAGCAGAGGCACGCAGGCCTCCTTTTATACTCCCGGATCCCCGGGCAACAACAACCAATAGCAGGCACCCTTTTTCCCGCCTTGCGCATGCGCACAAGGCTGGCGCTGCTCAGTCTGGTCCCGGGCAGCTTTTGCAATGCCCGGGACTCTTGCAGCGTCTCAAGCCTGCTTTTGCAGGCTCAGGACACAACAGTGGGGAAGGCATCCTGTTTGATATTTGCTGCTCCTTTTCTCTAACACAACATCCTTTGAAACTCACCCTGTCCCATAAGTTTTGACCTCCCACAAAATGAAGTTATCGGAGTGCAAAGAATGTACCCTATAAGGAAACCTCAAACAATTACTCAGCCCAACCCTACATACTTATGTATATGTATGCAGTACAAAAGATTTAAGAAGGTATACGTACATATAGACTTCAGTATTGTGGGGAGGGACAAATGAAGATACAAGTGGAACACACCATCAAAGTGCAAATGGTGCAAGTTACCAAGTTATCTACAAGACGCAAGTGCATAATGGCATCATTTCTGCAAGGATTTCATGGGAGAAGGAGGATCATCATAGCTTTGCTACAGTTGCTGCCAATTCCAAAGGCAGTAACTAAGCTTGTTTGTATTTTAATCATGAGTTCAGCTTTGTTAATTTCAGGCTCTCTTAGGAACATAAGAAAATCAACGCTTGAAAGAAAATGAGGAGCACTGATAGGTCAGAGCAAATTATTGCTTCTGGGAAGATTCAAGCAGCAACCCGGAATTTAAAATATCACTAGATAATAAAGCAGAAAATGTTTGAAAATGTTTCCTCAAATTTCTTTAAAGAGCACTCTGTTGGATGCCTTTGTGCTCTGAAATAATGAGAGGAAAGGATATTTATTTAGCTAAGGTATAAATACTGTGCTCATTTTGAAAATATGAAAATAAAAGAAAAAGGGAGTTGACATCACAGCAAACATAAAACAGATGTTGAAAATGTAAACAATAACTGCAGCCAGTGCTCACTATAAACTGGGAGATGAACTGTCGGCTTCCAATCTCAGTATGAAAATTCACTCGATTTACTAACCCGTGTTATATTGGGTTGGGTTTAGCTGGAGAGTGACTCAAGCCATAATCAATTATAGTTTTTGATTTAGTTTTATATATTAAGAAAGGCACTGTGATTTCTTCAGCTAACCATGGTTTAAACATGGCTTGGCACCAACTCTAAAACAAACCACCTTCTAATCCCAACATATTTTTAGAGTGTTTAGAATGTTTCACAGAATTATTCTCTATATTGTTTTAATTACTAGAAAGATATGTTAGTATTACAATACTATAGACAAAGAGTTGAGGAATAGTGTCATTTTGGGAAAGTGAAGGACTGTTTCACACATCTGATTTCTAGGGAATAAGGCTATGCTGCTCAGTTAGGCAAGATTTTGATAAGATGGAATGGCTATGAATGCAACTTCATTTCTGGTAAGATGTGGCTGACCAGATGTCCTCAGCTTTCATATCCAGTGGTAGCTAGATACTCTAATCATCTATAGATATCTTGGTGATTATACAGAATATAGAAATAGAGTTGGAAGATTCCTTGGAGGTCTTCTAGTCCAGCCCCCTGCTCAAACAGGAGACTCTATACCATTTCAGACAAGTGGCTGCCCAATCTCTTCTTAAATTATTAAATTATCTCCATCTCATAGCTGTTGTATCTAAAATTCACTTAAAACTTCACTAAATTTATACACACTTTAAAGCATATTCTCTAAGCTTAGCTAGTGTCAATATTTCTCTACTCTCATTAGAAAAGTTAACCACAGAAACGTCTTACGAACCTATGTTCCTCAGAAAATACCCATTAGGAATTTTAAAATTGGAAACGGAAATCTGGTAACAAAATGAATAAATAAAGCCAAATAGGCCAAGCCCGGCTAGAAACTAGAAATTTCATCTCTGCAGCTATTTGATGAGTTTATCATTCCTTAAGTGAAAGGAAGAGGTGAAGTCATCTCAGAGATGTAATAGAAGTTACCTAAAGTTTAAGAATCGCTAACAGAAAATACTGTGGAAAAGGCAGCCAGAATCACTTTTTTCCATATAGACTTTTTAAACTTTACAGGAATACTTTTTATCAAGTACCAAACACAACTTCATTTTTTGAGAAAACTGGTAAGCCTTTTGAAATTATCCTGTTGAAATGCTGTTATTGCTTCAAGTACTCTTATCAAACCTGGAACCTCTTCATCCATTTATTTCCATAACATTAAGTGGAATTTGCAAGGATTCCTATTTGGTTTCACACCACATAATATAGCACATATGAATAAAACAATTAGGCTTGAAGGAGAAATAATCAAGTCAACTTCCAAAACTGGCAGACGTACAAGGATGTATTCCATTCCAAGGATGTGTTTTCCAAAATATATTGTAGCAACAGCAGCAGCAGCTCCTTATTATAAAATATAATTTTGCTTCAGGACTACCACACCAGGAAGATCATTTTAGATCTAGGATAACAAGAAATGGGAGAATGTAGGCAAAGGCCATCAATCATTCAGTGATTGACAGAAAGCTAAATTAATCCGATACCAATAAAAATGTAAATGAAGTCTATGGCTGCACCAACTACCAGTTTGTGAAGCTCGTGTGGTGAAGTCTTGTAGGTACATTGCCTTTTACCTCCTGGTTTCATACCAAGAAGCATCTGGTGTTTCACTTTAATGCAGCTACCAGCCTACTTTAATGAAGGGAAAATGGTAATTTTCTCCCCCCCCCTCCACTTCTTTCCATCACTATTTCTTTGACAGATGTACAGCTATTGTCAGCTTGAATTCTTCCTTTTTATGGCTTCCCTCATAAGATGGAAGACCAACCTTAGGCTGACAGATGTGATTGCATGCATTATAAATATATGCACTGATGTTGGGGAGAGGCGCAGAGTTCATAAACTGGCTTTTGAAGAGACTGATGAGTGCTCCTCAACTCTAAATAAGGCCTCCTCGCATTGACCTCCATTAAATTCTCAGGCAGCAAATTCCTGTGTTTTGATTTCTGTCCTTCCTGCTTTCCAAGTTTGAATGCAGAATGCATCTTTTGTATGGATGTAAAAATATCATATGAATTAAGGAAAGCTATCTCTAAATACTTGTTACCAATGCCAGTTCTGCCCTTAAACATAGTAAATACCATATCACTTGTTTTCTTTCAGTCACATTTCCTGATTCTAGTTTTCAGCTCTCTTCTCTCCCTTTTTTTAAAAAAAAGATTTGTTTTGAATAACATTCTTTATTTTGCACTCAATGATTCACAATGCAGGAACCAAGATAAGGTCATAAAGCTACAGTATTTAGATCAAACCTTAAAGATTATGTTCCTGTCTCAGTTCTTATCTTAGCTGCTTCCCCACTATAGAATATAACTTCAATCGTTATTACCTTTTTAGTACTGCTTTATAAATCCTTAGTAAGACCATGCCTGGAAATATTGTATCCAATTTTGGTCATTACATTACAAAAAAGATGTTGAGACTTTAGAAAAAGTGCAAAGTACAAAGAAGAGCAACTAGGATGATTAAAAGCCTGGAGACAAAAACATATGAAGAACGGTTGCAGAAATTGGGTATGGCCAGTCTAGAGAAAAGAAGGGGTGACATGATAGCAGTATTTCAGAATTTGAGATTCTAGAAAGAGTGTAGAGAAGAGCAACAAAGATGATTAGGGGCCTAGAGGCTGAAACATATGAAGAATGGTTACAAGAATTAGGCATGGCATCTTACAACAGCTGCAAGATTATTGGTAGTCCAATTTTGGAAGAAGGACTCTTTGCCCACTATAGAAGAATGGACGCTTAAAGTGTCAAATTTAGCAGAAATGGCTAAAATTTCCGCTTATTTGAAGGATCAATCACAAGAAAGATACATCTCGATCTGGAGAAGATGGATAGATTATATTCAGAATAAATATGGGACTAAAAAGTTTCATTTGGGTTATGAGTAAACTCTAGAGTATTGTTATTATTAATAGTTTATTTTAATGGAATTTTTGTTAGTTTTAATTATATGATATTATTATTATTTTTAATATTAGTATTGTATTGTTTAATATTTAGGTTATGAATATGTTTATCATTGTGTTTAATTTTAATTTGTTTAAATTTGTGTTAAAGGGGAGTTAAAGCGCATTATGGACTTGGTTATTTTAATAGTTGGTTAATGTTAGATAGATTTTGATTATTATATTTGTAACCCTATGTTCAGCTCTGGGAAGTGGGGGAGGGGAGGGTGGGGCTTTGGGGTGGGTATGGGGGTTTATACTGTAATCTTCATAAAACTTTTAATAAAAAAAAGAATTAGGCATGGCTAGTCTTGTGAAGAGAAGGACTAAGTGTGACATGATAGCAGTATTTCAGTATTTGAGGGGCCTCCATAAAGAAGAGGAGGTTGACTTATTTTCCAAAGCCCCAGAAGGCAAGACAAGAAACAATGGATGGAAACTAATCAAGGAGAGAAGCAACCTGGAATTAAGGAGAAACTTCCTAACAGTGAGGACAATTAACCAATGGAACAACCTGCCTCCAGAAGCTGTAGGTGCTTCATCACTGGAGGTGTCTAAGAAAAGTCTGGACAGCCACCTATCTGAAATTGTATAAGATCTCCTGCTTGAGCAGGGTGTTGGATTAGAAGACCTCCAAGAACCCTTCCAGCTCTATTCTGATTCATTGATACTCAATTCTTTCTGTATTGAAAAATAATAATATGTTATGGCTTACTTATTTTACTAATCTTTGTTAAAATACATTTAATCTCTGTTAAAATAGGTAAAAAAAATTATATGCCACTGAGAGTTGCCTCAAACTGTGAGGTGGGCCACATATAAATTTAACAAATAAATAAAATACTTAATCTAGGCTACCTATGACTTCCAGATGAAGACCACATATATCCTAGTCTTTCGTGTTTGCTTGGATCAGCAGAGGTACAGCATAAATGAGCATGGGATTTTCATTGACAGCCTTTCTCCACTTGCACCTAATGATGGTGCAAAGTGTTCTGACAATATTTTTTCTACCATGTCTCTAAGATGCTCTTATCTTATTCCCAGCACATGAGTCCTATGAATAAAGGAGTGTTTTCTCATTTAAGTCAAGAGTACCCAAACCTAGTTACAATGTGGGTCTCTTTGCAGAGTGAGATAGGGTAAGATAAAAATTATTGTGTTTCACCCACCTATTATTTTGGAGACAAACCAGCTCGCTAAGGCTGGGTTAGATCAGAGCAAAGTTAATTGGCCATTCAGACTGATGTGACATGCTTTTTCTCTTCTAGTCCCTGAGCAGCCTTGTTAGCTTCCAATCTGCATCCCCAAAGAGCTAGATGCACATATGGTCTACCAGAATTGCATAGTAACACTTCTGTTCAATTGGCAGTACCTGCTTGAATTCTGTGGCCCTTACTAGTTTAACACAAGCACAAAATAACAAAAAAGTGAAACAACCACCCCTTCCCTCTGCATTGCCTCCCATACAGAGCATGGAGAAAACTCAAAGTCAATATTGGTGCTTAAATAAAGACTAGACTAGACTAGACTAGACTAGACTAGACTAGACTAGACTAGACTAGACTAGACTAGACTAGACTAGACTAGACTAGACTAGACTAGACTAGTTGGAAGAGACCTTGGAGATCATATAGTCCAACCCCCTGCTCAAGCAGGAGACCCTATACCATTTCTGACAAGTGGCTGTCTAGTCAACAACTTCTGAAGGCAAGCTGTTCCATTGGCTAATTGTTCTCACTGTCAGAAAATTTCTCCTTATTTCTAGGTTGAATCTCTCTTTGATCAGTTTCCATCCATTGTTCCTTGTCTGGCCTTTGGGTGCTTTGGAAAATAGGTTGTCCCCCTCTTCTTTGTGACAGCCCCTCAAATATTAGAACACTGTTATCATGTCATCCCTGGTCCTTCTCTTCACTAGACTAGCTATGCCTAATTCTTGTAACCATTCTTCATATGTTTTAGCCTCCAGGCCCCTAATCATCTTTGTTGCTCTTCTCTACACTCTTTCTAAAGTCTCAGCATCTTTTTTTATAGTGTGGTGACCAAAATTGGATGCAGTATTCTAGCTTTACTAAAGCTTTATAGAGCAATACTGTTATCTCATGTGATCTTGATTCACTCCCTGTTAATGCAATTTAGGATTGCATAGGCTTTTTTGCCTGCTGACACACACTGCTGGCTCATATTTAATTGATTATCCACTGGGGCTCCAAGATCCCTCTCACAGTTACTGCTGTTAAGCCAGGTTTCACCTAATCTGTATGTGTACTTTTGGTTTTTCTTGCCTAAATGTAAGACTTTACTTTTTCTATGTTGAATTTCATGTTGTTAGATAGGGCTCAGTGTTCAAGTCTGTCAAAATCCACCTGGATCATGAGCCTATTATCTAGGGTGTTGGCTATTCCTGCCAGCTTAGCGTCGTCTGTAAATTTGAGTTTCCCTTTTATTCCCTCACCCAAGTCTAAATACTTTTATAACTTTCATGACCCGGATTCAACCTTGGAATACTATGGGGTGAGGTACATCTACATCATGATAATTCCTCATGAGTAACTCATCTCGAACAGTCGGTCAATCTTTAGCTAAACCACCACTACGATAGATAGGGTGAAAAAAGATTGAATAGTTCGTCATCTAACAACCGGTTGAAACAGTTTACGGGCCTCCTCCTCCTCCTCCTCCTCCTCCTCCTCCTCCTCCTTCTTCTTCTTCTTCTTCTTCTTCTTCTTCCTCTTCCTCTTCCTCTTCCTCTTCCTCCTCCTCCTCCTCCTCCTCTTCTTCTTCTTCTTCTTCTTCTTCTTCTTCTTCTTCTTCTTCTTCTTCTTCTTCTTCTGTCATATCCGTTATCGGACGTTGGCGATCATGTTGGCGATCCTGTTTTTATCAGCAGCCGCACAAAAAAGTGCTGCTGAGTTTTGTCCAAACCAATCCCTTAGATTTTGAAACCACAATGTTTTTCTTCTGCCTGGACCTCATTTGCCTTCAGTCTTTCCCTGGAGGATTAAATGGAGTATGCCGTATTTTTCTGGCTGTCGCATCACATGTCCGAAATATTCTAACTTTCATTTTTTAATTGTTTTGATGATTTCCCTTGGCTTTCCCAGGTGGTTTATCATCTCCTCATTTCTGATCTTGTCAACCCAGCTTATACGTAACAGCCGCCTGTAAATCCACATTTCAAATGCTTCTAGTCTCTTCAGGTGGCCTTCTGTCAGAGACCAACTCTCTACTCCATAAAGCAGGATAGAAAAAATATAGCATCTGACAAGCCTGATTTTCAGTCTTAGGCTTATGTTGTGACTGCAGAAGACCTTTTTCATTTTGAAGAATGCTGTTCTGGCTTTTTCTACCCTTGTCTTTACTTCAACGGTCATGTCCCAGCTTTCATGTAAATGTCGAATGCCTTACTGAAGTTTAAGTATACTATGTCAACAGCATTTCACTGGTCTACTAATTTAGTCACTATGTCAAAGAATGAAATAAGATTGATTTGGCATGATCTGTTTTTAACAAACCCATGCTGGCTATTAGTTATAACTTTATTTGTTTCTAGATGTGCGCAGATCTATTTTTGGATGATCTTTTCAAGTATCTTCCCAGTCTAACTACAATCCGACTAACCAGACATCGAAGGACACAGACTAAAAAAAAAGGAAAAAACTTCTACCCTTGGTGTAGTCGAGAAAAAGTTAGGAGACCATCAAGGGGCCACGAGGTCCTAAAAACTTTATATACTACGTTACCAAGACTCTATTGTAGACGGTCGAGGAAATCTTGAGACCCTACATTAGACCACTAAATTAATCATCAAGATCAGACAGCTGTTCTCTTACCATTTTCTTGCTTATTTTAATTTTTGTTTCTAGTCTGTCTTTTACATTTATGTTTTTGGTAGGTTGGGCTATAGTTTCTTTTTGCGTGAAGACTGATGCAAAGAATGAGTTAACCAACTCTGCTTTTTCTCTACTGCCTGTTACTTCCTTGCCATCTTCTCTCTTTAGTGGACTGACTGTTTCCTTGACTTTTTTCTTGTTAGTTATATGTTGAAAGAAACTTCTTTTATTATCTTTTACTTTTGTTGCAAGTCTTTGTTAATTTTAAGCCTTTGCTTTCCTGACTTCATCTTTGCAGATTTGGGCTATCTGCTGATATTCTGCCTTAGTTAGGTGTCCCTCTTTCCATTATTTGTACTTATCCTTTTTGTCTTTCAGTTTATCAGAGAGATCTTTGTGCAACCATGCTGGTTTCTTCCTGAGTTTCTTGTTTTTCTTTTTCAGTGGTATTGTGCTGGACTGGGCTTGAAATCCTGAATATAAAGGGTTGTTTGTGACTTAGCACTTTATGATTTTAACCTGATATTTTTTTATATGTGTGCAATTTGGGTTATAGTCAGATGGGGCAGTAGGAATGTGTGAAGGATATGAAGATGTTGGGCACAATCCTGTAGTCACACTGGACTGCTGCAGCTGCACAACTGGCAAAACATTTTCCCCACTAATTTGTGATATGCTAAAGAAGGAGAGCACCAAACTGAAGAAACAACTAACTGCTTCATCTAGTGGCACATAGAATTACAATTATATTTTTTCATTGAAGCCCTGACCACAGTATAGCTCATTTGAAAATATTATGATCTCAATGGATTCCAATTATTTTTATTTAAACTCAAAAATGTTTGTGTAACATAGTGTGGTATGAAAAATAAATCAGTCCTGGGGGTGAAACCAGGCTAAAGTTGCTATAACTAAAAATGGAGCAGGCATGGATGCCAAGAGAACAAAAGCCAGGAATCTTTTCAAAAAGGTTCTTTCAGGAGATAGATAAGAGGAAACCAAATGGTTAAGGATGAAAGAAGAAATGTCAACAGAAGACAGCCAAAGAAGGCTAGACCTGAGCATTTGGAAAACCCACCAATCCTATTGATAGCCACCAGATTTGTAAATCAACAAAACAAGGACCTTAGGAGGTAAAAAGGGTCCTAAAGCCTGTCCACTCTTTGAGTCATTCTGGATCTGGACTTGGCACCTTCCATCCCTCTGGCTAAATTTAGAGATATTCATACATTGCTAAATGTACATCCTTCAAATTTGCAATATAACTCTGAAAAGGTTTGGATCAACTATGCCTGGGACCTTGCCAAAAATATTGTGATATGTTCATGATAAGACACTTGTGTACCCAATGTCAAAGTTTGGCTTGATGAATTTGAAAAAACTAAGCTGTAATAACGTTTACATAATTTAATTATTCTATATTCTTCAGATTCTTCCTTCCTTTCTGTTTGTTTCATACATCCTTGTTCACATATTTTGGAGTTGCATTAAATAAAAGTTTAAAATGTAGTGAAATCAAGGGTTAAATTTGTGCACCTTTGTCTTCTCTCCATGGCATCGAATAGGCTAAACATTAATCTCTTTGGGACAAGAGGAACATTTTCCACCTTTTTCTTACTTTAGTAATGGATGAAGTTCTTCCTGTGCCCTTGCCTAGATGTGTAAAGAATAAATAATATTCTTCAATATTATCAAACATAAATCATGGCATGAGTTTTCAAAAGCCTATTTTCATTGTTAAGGTTGTTAAGTCCTAGCATGGGAAAAAGAAATGGGATTTTTTTTTTAAAAAAATAAATCATCATAACTCTTAAATCAGCAGCTTTTAGTACATCCCAGTGGCCTATATGTAACCCTCATCAACCCCACAAGTACCCTTAAATTGCACCTCTGAAATTTGGTGACCAAAGCCCAATTTCCAGCAATGTAATTTTAAGCAATTGAGGGCAGGGGTGGGTGGGAAAAGATTACAGCTAAGCATATTAACAGAGATCCCCAACTCCCATTTCCACACTTTACCCCTCCCATCTCAAAACAATCAACAACCTTGCAGGATCCAATATGGGTCAGTTACCAGGACCAGAGGTTTAGTCTTCCGAGCTGGAGCCCATCCTCAGGGAACTTCTTTTTAGCAGAGTGTCAACAATCTTGTTTAAAAAGTTTGGCCATTCGCATTGCAGTGATCACAGTTGTTGGCAAACTGAATCTAATGGTATTAAATCCTATTGACCACAAGGTGACAGTAGGATATAAACAAAGAATTGAGGATTTACTTTGGGGGGGGGGATGTATTTCTTTGAGTTAGGATTAACTCCTGGCAACTGCCTTGATTTGCCCTTGCTTTCTTTTCAGAGTTGAGAGAGAGTGACTGGCCAAGGCCACCCAACTGACTTTGTGCCTAAGGCAGGACTAGAACTCACAGTCTCCCAATTTCTAGCTTGGTGCCTAGCCATCACATCATCCTGACTCTTTTCTAGCACTCTGTCTGCTCTTTATCGCAGGGATTGCTCGTCTGAGGTAATTTCCTTCTGCTTTCTTTTCAAAGAACATTCGTGGAAATACGTGGTCTTGGATTCTCATTCTGATAGGATGGAGTTGCTTTGCTTATCCTAATTCTGCAAATAAATCCTCCTGCCATTATAGTTGTAAACTGTGCTTCACTAATCCTTTCCTTTCCTTTAGAGCAGGAATCTAATCTCATACGTGCACAAAGAAAGCCAACCTCCTGCAACTGTGCCCTCTGCTGAATCCCTTCAGAAAGTAATAAAACTCAGTGGCTGCAGTCCTGACTATTCAAAGGTTGTCTGGTCTTGCTCTGTTGCCCAACATTGTATCTAAGAAATTGTGCCAATTATAGAAAATATAAGGACAGCCAGATTTAAGGCACAGTAAACTTGTGAAAGTTGAAACATTGTTCAGTTCCAAATAAGGTCCTTAGTTAATGGAGCAAATAATTTTGGCTTAATTTTATGGTTTTGAGAAAGGCAGGTAAAAGAAACTAACAAGCCAATATTGCTAATGAATTTGTATATGTGGCATTACAAGTACTGGTTTGTGGGACAAGCTGTAACAAAAAGAGAAACAAGAATTATATGCAAAGAATTGGAGTGGAATTATACAGATCATCACTGCTGCTTTTTCAGCCTCTCATGCTTCATCCAAAGTTGTACACATAATAGCTATTTATGTGTACTACAGAGAAGTCAACAATAGTCTGCAATAGAATAGAACAGAACAGAACAGAACAGAACAGAATAGAATAGAATAGAATAGAATAGAATAGAATAGAATAGAATAGAATAGAATAGAATAGAATAGAATAGAAGCTGGAAGGGACTTTGGAGGTCTTCTAGTCCAGCCCCCTGCTCGAGCAGGAGAACCTATATCATCTCAGACAGGTGGATGTCCAGTCTCTTAAAAATCTCCAGTGATGGAATGCCCATGATTTCCGGAAGTAAGTTGTTCCACTGGTTGATTGTCCTCACTGTCAGGAAATTTCTCCTTAGTTCCAGGTTGCTTCTCTCTTTGGTCAGTTTCCAACTATTGTTTCTCGTCCTTCCATCTGGTACTTTGGTGAACAACCTGGCCCCCTCTGCCTTGTGGCAGCCCCTCAGATACTGGAACACTGCTATCATGTCTCTCCTATTTCTTCTTTTCCTTAGACTAGCCAGACCCAAATTCCATAACCATTCTTCATATGTTTTAGTCTCCAGTCCCCTGATCATCTTAGTTGCTCTTCTTTGAATTATTTTCCAAACACTCAACATCTTTTTTGTGGTATGGTGACCAAAATTGGCTGCAGTATTCTAGGTGTGGTCTTACTAGGGCGTTATAAAGTGGTACATTTTCTTCTTTTTTATTCTTTCCAACATAGCTTTGTTTTGTTTGGAAATAATATAAAGGTATCAGGATAGTTTGTCTATCTGTAGGATAATTCTCCAAAAATTAAACAGTCTTCAAAGGCAGCTACATGTAGAGTGCCTTGCAATAGTACAACTTCGTGGTGGCCAAGGCAGGAGTCACCATGAGTAGAGCCCTTTAATCTAGGAATGAGTGCAAGAGATTTATACTTGGACATCATCAGCATACATGGTAATGGATGGGCTTACCCAGCAATATCATGTAAATATTGAATATGACAGGAAAGAATCCCTCTGGCACTCTGCACAGTAAATGCTGAGGTGGGGTCTCTCTTCCCTAATCACCACCAACTGGAATCAATCCCAGAGAAAGGATGAGAACCAGCACAACACTGTGTCACCCATCTTCTGAGCTGATCTAGAAGGATACCATGGTTGATGCTATCAAAAGTAGCTGAAAGGACAAATAAAAGAAGGATGGATGCACACCCACTGTTCCATCCATACCAGAGGTTTTCCAAAAGCATGACCACTGCTGTTCCCATTCCATGTTCAGGCCTGAATCCCAACTGATAAGAATACAGATAATCCATTTCAACCAAAAACCTCTGAAGCTGTTGCACAATTGGCTTCTCAATCACTTTCCCAAAGAAGGGGAGGTTGGATAAATTTATAGTGAAATCTTTAAAGATCTCCATATGCTTTGCTTGTACGATTACTCGGCTCTATAAAAACCACTTTTTGTTAGTGGAAAATAGTGTTTGAAGTGACTATCTTTTCATCAGAGTTCAGTTACCTTTGAGCTCTGAAGAACAAGGTCTGCTACATATATTAATCTTAAAAAGCAGCTAGTAGAAAAGCAGGAACTATTATTCATTATTAAGAAGAAAGATGTCATGTTCTGTAAGTAACACTGATACCTTTTGCTCTGGAGGGAGTTGAACTTCACCTGGCAAACTAAGATTGTATTCTGCAAGTGTAGAGACATATTTTGGGAAGTACTGTACTATCCCAAATTCATGTCTGAAGGCACATCAATTTTCTGTGCCACATACAACATAGCTTGTTACAGTATGGAATGTTGGTTCTATTCTGAATCAAACATTACCTTATTTTGACATGTGTGATCTATTCAATTTTCAGATATTTCTCAAACTCAGTTAGGTGACTTGGACTACTATTACCTTTCAAGGGAGTCTGAAAATAGCTTGCCCACTTAGGAGTATATTTGTAGCCTATGTGTATCTGTGAAAAGACCTCAAACAATTTGGAGTGGAAAGGGTTATTGTCACACAGATTCTCCTCATATTTTCTACTATCTGTCAGGCTATCTATTTTGCTCAAACACTCCTTTCCATCATCATTAATATTTGTTTGTGATAGGACCATATACACAAACAGACCATGTTCTAGATCAGCAAAATATTTCACACTGTATATAGCAATCCCTTGCTATATTTTTTAATGAGATGAATTAACCAGTTGGTTCTCTACCTCACACTGACAGTGTTGCGTATTCTCCTGCCCTATTCAATATCATGTCTTTATGGACCTTGGCATGACAGCTAACAGACAACAACCACAATGAGTGCTATAGCTACAATGGTACAAAATGATGGCAGGAGTTATCTCTGCCCTCCATGATGGCATTCTCCAATGAAGGGCATAACTACAGACTTCTAAACTTGGTTTATTTGTTTTATAGGTACTATATACAGCATATTCCTCTTAAGGAAGGTAAACCTTGAAGAAATAGAATGGAAAGAATATGATGTTTTTGGACTCTAGAGTTGGAGAAGGCTCTTCAGAATACCATGGATAGCCAAGAAAAAAAGATCATTGAACAAAACAACCCAGAATTCTCATTGAGAATGACCAGACTCAAATTATTACAGTATACTCCTATAATATTATGCAAAGACTTAGCCCTCTGGAGAAGTCTATAATGCTGAGAAAGGTGGAAGTAAGGAGAATTAGAGGACAACCACAGCAAGGTGAATGGGCTCAATTATAGCACTGATGGGAACAACGTTGAAGGATTGTTTGCCAAGGTTGGGGGCCAAATGCTCCTGGATAAATTCTTTGTATGACTTGATGGCACATAATATTTAAAAGGGGGGGGCTATGGTAGTGTGTATGGATGTGTATGTGTGTGTGTTATTTTATGTGAGAAGACCAGCAGTTCTGTTTACTTTAATGCAGTCATGGGTATTTTATCAGGATGACAAAAGTAGCATGTGATATCATACTGCGAACTCCAACTCTTTCAAATTTTCAATGCACATGCAAACAGGCAGGGTTTCAATCTCACAGTCACAACCGCCACTTTGATTTTTCTAATCACACAAAAAGAAGGACACCATTGGTGCCCCTGTACTCAGATAGGGGACCAACAGGAAACCAGTAGGTAGATTGGGATGCTGAAAACAACACCTCAAAGTCTCAAGACAGATTTGGCTTTATAGCCTCCAAACTCTGCAAAGCTTTCCAGTTGTTATTGCAACTGAATTGTATTTGGTTTGTAAAGCATTCAGGATATTTAGAGTGTAAACAAATGTAATGCAGTGTGATTCCAAAATGATGCCATTTTTTCCTTGAAAAGAATAATTGCGAAGCAGGAGCTAATAATTCAGATGTGCTCGTGCGACTGAAGTTTATTTATTTGGACTTATTTTTCAATGCCATGCTCCAAACTCTATGCAGAGATTCAGGATATTTAAACCCAGCAACACAAAAAATCAATCTCATTGTATATAAAGATATGGGTGTTTCTTAAATAAAATCACTCTCAATAAACCGGCACTCATATATACGGCTTTATCTTCCATAATCAGACATGAGAAGGGAAAACACTGGGACTTTCTTTTTATATTGCAATGTCTTTTGTGTAGGGGGCATTACAGAAATCAATGACTATTTGTTTATGGGGCCATAATTCATGTGATATGTGTGGAGAGCCTGCTGTATTTATAGGACTGCAACTAATGTAGTGTGACTATTCTACATGAGTGAACATTAATGATCATTCTTACATATATACTTAGAGATAAGTGGATGGACTGATTGTATAACTTTATGAGTGACTGAGCAAAGTTGCAATGATGGAACATTTTGACTCTCCTTTGCCAAATATCTACCACTTATTAAGTGTAACTTATTCTCTAATGTGTATTATTATTGTTGTTGTTGTTGCTGTTATCATCATCATCATCACTATCTGAGCCAGGCACTCACTCTCAACCCAACCTACCTCAAAAAATAGTTGTTGAGGAAAATAGGTTTAATTACTAATTAGTACAGGTAAACACTGTGAAAGTCTGTGCTTATTTGCCCATGGCTACAGATAGTGTTGTTGGATGCAATTGTTCTACTATCACAGCTACTGTGAGAATCCATGAGCCATGTTTCTCAACAACTTTAAAAGGTATGAACTTCAACTCCCAGAATTCCCCAGCTAGTATGAGAGAATACCAAGAAGTATTTTGCTTCAGCTCTCTAGTCAACTGAGTAACTGATTAGCAATTGCTCTTAGCTGACTTAGCATACTTTCAAGCAAGAAATGGATACATCCTTTTGCTGAGCCCCGAAAGCAGTATCTTTGCATTTTTCCTGTGAATAAACTCATTGTGGGGAATGAAGCATGATTATGCAGTTAAAAGGAAGAAGAAAACAAAAATATTGAATCTTTTAAGAAAAGAAAAAAAACATTCAAAATATTTATTTCTTTATTTTTTCAAATAGGCTATAAAGTGCCCTGAGTCTAGAAATGTGACCTTCCTTGAAAATGACACACATGGGCTAAATTTCCATACATGTATTCATTTACATGTTAGATTTGTATCCTGCTTTTCATTCTGGAACCTATAGAAGCTTACATGAAGCAACTTCCTCTCTTCCACCATCATCCCTAGTGCATAGACTGCTTGGCTCTTGCCTTCTTCTTAGAAAAGAGAGAGTGAGTGTGAGGTGAGCCAAATCACCCATTTGGATTTGTTCCTAAGGAGGGACAAGAACTCCTGGTCTCCTGGTTTCTAGTCCGGTGCTTTCATTATGCACCACACTAATGAGAAAGTGGTATTAGCCAATGGGAAGTCCTGACACCCTGTAAAATTGTTCTGCATAGACTAACACAGCTTTCCTTACAGTAGAGGTTGACAGTCTTCTCCTACATAGAAGCCAGAGACATCCTGTTGCCATCCTCATTTCTGGAGCACTTTTGTTCCACTACCCCCAAGGCAACTAGAGAAGCTTCCAAAATGATGGGCCATTTTGTGACCATGAGCTAAATGATTTTGGATGGTGGACGACGTCTATCCCACCAACTGTAGGTTGATGATCCTTGTCCTACGGTATCATGTAAAATAGAAGCTGGTTAGACTTGGATGTACATTATGTATTTCCTGTATGATTGAACAAGTCTTCCAAGAGAACAAAGTGGTGAACTATGATCCAGCTGTGTGGATGGAGCCAATACTGCAGTTCAGTAGCCCAGATTTATTTATTTCCAATGTACCGTACATGAGGCTTTCAACCTCGATAGTCACACAGTTCATATCTAGGTCCAGAGTTTTCAACTGCTTATTCAGCACTAAAAAACATAGTAATATAAAAAATAAAGAAAAATTATATCAGACTGAAATTACATGGGAGGAAGAAATTAAGGAACAAATGAAACAAACGATTTTATTGGCGCTGACTCCCACTTGCAAATGACTGTGGCTCTGAATGAGCGAACTTCATCTAGTGCTCAAGTCTGGAGAAGAAGAAAACTCTTTTTCCTTAATAGAGATGAGAAGAAATTACCAGATCTAGAAGGACTGTCTTCTCTCTCCTTAATCAATCTTTGTTTTTCCTCTAGAGGAATTAAGGAGCATTAAACACAGACTTTTAAGACAAAATGTTAGCTACCCTCATTCTTCTTTCCAAAGGAACAGAATGGCAAATCCTTTTTTTTTTTTTTTACAATATTGTGATCATTTTATTTCAATCTTGCAACCTGCCTCTCCTCCTTCCCACACCCAGAAGACAATTTTTCCCTTTCCCTTTTCAAACTTCTATCACTTTGGTACAGACCATTTTTGCAGACCCCAGTAAGAATGCTGCCTTTGAACATATCTGATGTTCATTTGTCCTGACAATTCTCTTGACCACCTTTGCCCAGTAGAAGCATTTGCATTCAGCAGGTGGGTTTGAGCCTTTACCCAAAGGCTGGAACAGCTCAGTTGGGAGCTGATTTGTTATACGATGCTTGTTTAGAAACCTGAAGTATTTCAAGGGAGAACAAACTATATCTGTTCATGCACACACAAAAAAAATCCTCACTTGAGATTCAGGACAGTGCCGGTTTGCAGGCTTGGTGTGCAAGCATAAGCTTTAGATTGGGCTCTTGGGAGTCCATCCAAATGCCAGCCATAATTTCAATGTCTCTACTTTGTACAGAGATTGGTAGAGTCATGTGTTCTGGGAAGCTGGACAGAGCAGCCTATATTAAATATTATTTACCATGGTCACACCTCACTCACAAACCCTGGGGGGACGGGGGCATGGAAGGCACAAACAAGAAGCATTGTTCAAGCATACCTGAACAAAAGAACAGAAAGAACATTTCCCTGTGATTTGTCCACCTGTTTAATGCCAAGTACTTCCACAGTATTAACATAAGTGTTTTTCCATTTATAAAAAAATAAAAACTCCTCTTTGTCTCAGATGTGTTTGTTGGGAGGAGGCAATATTTGATTCCTCTTTTCTCACTCAGAGTCAAAGAAGAGTCTGCTAATAACGCTCTATTGTTGCTAATGACTTTTTGGCAAAATAGGGTTTTGGCAAGTCCTACTAGCCTATTATCATAAAACTTTGTAACTCGGTGCATTTAGAAAGCTAATACTTAATTACAATAAGGGCTTATTTCTAGCCTCCAAGGAGACTAATTTTAGATATAAATTGAGTCATCACCAGTCATTGTCCTCAAGACTTAGCTCTTTAACTGCATAAGTTTTTATAATAATATTATTATTATGGAATAGCTGTGGGTTTTGTTTAGTGAGTGTGTGAGAAACCACATCTGTGCCTGATGATTAGAAGAATGCTGTTATTGTTCCTATACAAAGAAAAAGTACCAAGGGTGCATGCAAAAACTATGGGAGAACTGCTTTGTTAAATATGTGTACCTGGGAAGATGTTTGGCAGAACCTTGCAAAGAAACAATGAGCCAAATGTGGGAAATACATTGTCACTTATATCTGATATAAGTGAGTGTGTGTGCCAAACAGATGTTTGGCCTTCTGTAGGCAATTGAGTATTGTATACATGTGAGAAATAAAGTTTATTGTACCATTATTCTTTAAAGTAAAGCTATGAGAAAGTGAACGGGCTCGTGTGAAACTGATGATTGATAGCTGAATGCTGTGACAATGGTGTATGATGGAAGCAAAATATACATGAGAATAAACAATGGATGGAAACTAATCAAGGAGAGAGGCAACCTAGAACTAAGGAGAAATTTCCTGACAGTTAGAACAATTAATCAGTGGAACAACTTCCCTCCAGAAGTTGTGAATGCTCCAACACTGGAGATTTTTAAGAAGAATCACAGAACTATAGGGTTGGAAGGGACCTTGGAGGTCTTCTAGTCCAACCCCCTGCTCAAGCAGGAGACCCTATACAATTTGAGACAAGTGGCTGTCCAGTCTCTTCTTAAAAGCCTCCAGTGATGGAGCAACTACAACTTCTGAAGGCAAGCCATTCCTCTGGCTCATTGTTCTCACTGTCAGGAAATTTGAGATTGAACAACCATTTATCTGAAATGGTATAGGGTTTCCTGCCAAAGCAGGAAGTTGGACCAGAAGACCTCCAAAGTCCCCTCCCTTGTTCTGTTATTTTATTAAATATTTTATGAGTGCTCTGGAGTACAATAAAGCTGCACACTGGCACAGGAAGGTGGGACCTATTCACTCGGTCCACTACAGATACCTAATGGACCCTGTTGGGTTTTGTAGAGTGCAGAGGGGATGGTATTGAAGGACAAGAGAAAGAGCTGCTACCAAGTTCAGACCAAAAAAAGACAAGTCCTTTTAGCTCACTCTTCTAGATTAAAAAATCCAGGAGAATAATTTTATTTGTGGTTTTATTTCTTAGGCTTTATGACAATAATTTTCCAAAATGTCTCTGAAATATATCCAGGTGCCCAAAAGGACCTTGAATATAGATGAACTTTTTGTAAATCAGTTAGCTGAGGTGTCCAGGAAGCACACCAATGTGGTAGTGGGGGACTTTTAACTACCCTCCAAGATCCTTTATAAGTCTATGATTCTATGATTCAGTGCTTCTTTCAGACATTTCACAGTGTTGAACTATCAGCCCAATTGAGCCACTATAATTGCATGTATTTACTATTTAATACATTCACATACTGTCTTTCATCCCATTTGGATTTCAGGGCAAGTGTTACAAAATATAAATAATGCAAGATGTGAAGCAGATTGCAGTAGGATTGATGATGGTAGTAAGAGTGGCAAGCACAAGGCATCCCCAAGATGCAAATACAGATTAAAATGCTCAGCCAAATAAAAATGTTGTAAAATGGCACCAAAAATATAATGAGGAAAATGTATAATCTTAATGTAGATTAGAGCTATCCCTTTTGAGCAGCAAAGATCTGGAGGACCACCAGGTGAAATAAAGAACACTAACTCTGCTGCCCTCATGTGGTCATCCATATTTTTGGCAGCCAAAATCTGGGTAGTTCTAATAATGATGTTTCACATCTATCTCTACCATGAGAATGAGACTGAGAAGATTGAGAATTCCCCCACGCTGAAAAAAGCTTTTTACTTTATAGTTGCAAAATAAATTGATATCATGGAGAAGGGATAGATCGTACTGAACTAACTGCTATAGAAAGCAATGCTCCGGGAAGGATTCAGATTCTTTGCCATTGGTGATATTAAAGAAACGGAGTCAGAAGTTGATATCAGAAATAAATACGCTGCCAACACAGTTCTCTTGCAGTTGACGTGGTGCCCCAGAATTAGTCTGTCAAAAAATCAACAATTTTTCAGGTGTATTCTCCACTAATTGAAGTATCTGCGACATCTTCAAAAGCTTTCCCACACGTAGAGCGTTTTTAAAAAAAATAATAATAAGATGGAAGGTTATAAGAGCATGATTTACCAGAATCTGTTGATCCCTCTTCAGGAGTGATGGCTGGTGAGCCAGCTAGTGGTAAAATGACTCTGAGGCTGAGGTCACAGAACCTCCCACGTTAAACTTGATACAGGCATTGCAAGCTTATTGTTTCAAGGAGAATGCCGTCTCAGCCTAGTTAGATTCACAGATCTGAAAACCATCTATCTGCGGTATCTCTGACTAGTCAGATTCAGCATTAGCCTTAATGCAGCAGCTTAATTCACCCAGATTCCAATTTACAGCAATTAATATGACAATTCAAACTTTTCTGTATTTGCTTTTATCAGCTAAAATGTGGTAAGCCAAAGTAGAATGTTGTGATGCCAAAGGAGTAGGCAGAGTGATTACAAAAAAAAGAAGGGGGAAGAGGAGAATTTTACTTAAGACACCTAACTTTTTTGTTTAGAAAAGAGGTTGCTTGCAATGTAACGAAGGTAATGTATAATTTTTTTCTAAAAATAATAATAAAATGTTTATAAGAGAGGAGCAAGTCAATTATAAACATATTTGTGCATGGCAGTAGATGTGTTCATCTAGACAAAGCTCTGTCATTTGAAAAGATCCAGGTACTTGTCCTTAGCATTTAGTAATTCAGGAACAAGCAGCCCGTGAAGATTTTAAAATACCGTGAAAATAAAAATTGAGAGATGCATCAATCTCTTTTAGTTGTTAGCTATTTCACAGGATTCCTACCAGGATAAAGGGGAAAGAACTGTGCCTTTGTCCTGAGCCCTTTGGATAAATTACAGGATGAAAAAAAAAATACATGGAAAACTTCTGCCTCTGAATTAAAATGTGTATCCGAGGTGTAGCAAGTCTAAAAGCATACCAAGAACTTATTTATTTCCACTCTTCTTTGGCATATTGCATTTTGTGTGAAAAGTACATTTTATAAAGATACCTCATTTTAAATATATAAATGGAACTCCATTTCTTTTCTATTTTTTTTAAAAAAGAATAAACACATTCTGAGTTCAAAGAGCCATTTCTACCATTCCATCTTTCCAGATTATCTAAGCAGCAGTTATCAATTCTTCTAGCTTTTCTTTCTAAATTTCACAAGAGCTCTATAATGCAAACTATATATAGCTATCAAAGCACAGGAAATAATTTGACTTCCTTAGTTCTGGGCATATCTTTTTTCACATAGTTTCCTCAGTAGTTTATAAAGGGCTTTGAAATAAGGTGGATTTTCTTGAAGAACTGATGGATTTTATGCTGCCCAGTTTCATCCAGACTTGCTTATTCAAGAGTTAGTTGCTCCCATGTGATGATGGTTATAGAAGAGAATATATTTTGAAAGTTTTATGGTGGATAAAAAAGCATTTTTAAAAATTTGCATAAGTAGAAACATTCAGATTTAAAGTAAAATTCAAAACCATTGGGGATGAGGGAGGGAGAGGGGATGAACTGTGGAGAGGGCAATCTTGCTATATATTGGTTTATTGTGTGATTTTATTGTCAACATGACGTTTTCCCCCAAAAAACTTACTAAAGAAACTTACTAAAATTAGGAAGACTTTATCATTTGTTTATATAATAAATTCACAAGGACTTTATAAACTAATTTGTAAACTATCAATCACTTAGTGGATTTTAGTACAAGGATCTCAAGTCATAAATTGTTCACTTCTCTAACAGGTTCTTCGTGATTTGAAAACTGGATTGAATAAGTTAATGGAGGGGAGATCTGTTGAGGGCTGTTTGTCTTGAAGATTTTGTGTTTCCCCCAAATTAGCTAAGGCATGCCTCCAGATAACACTCACAGGACAATAAAGATAGGAGAGGGATATGACTCCATCTCTTGTTTGTAATCATCACAGAAAGATCACTATAAGATAGAAAGATCACTTCTGGAATAGGATAGGCTTTGGCCTGATATGGCTTTTCTTATTATTGCAATCAGGGTTTGAAACTTGAAACATTCAAAAACTATAGGGGATATACATATATATG
>NW_015386919.1:480966-496490 GCF_001527695.2 Protobothrops mucrosquamatus | reverse complement strand
TCATCTGTCTTCTGGTCTACTACCAGAATGCCTGGTTGATCGACTAGTACCTACCTGTCCATCTGAATCAGGAAGTCCCATAGGATCTTAGCTCTTATGTTCGCCATGACTTTCTGTGGAACCTCCCATCTGGATTTGGGAAGGTCTAACCCCTACATTGTACAGATGTTCCTGTATACAATGCCACTACTTGGTTGTCCATTCAGTATATGCTGAATGTGTCTATGAAAGCTTTGACAGGCAGCATTCTGATCAACTGTTGGGTGCTTGGTACGAAAGGAGGAGAAAGCTTATATTTACAACTGAGTTTACTAGGAGTATCAATAGGCACTTATGATAAAACTAAATATTGGTCTGTTACATCTTTAAATGCTATGCAAAAGGAAGTTCAGTCAAACAAACAAACAAACATAAATAAATAAATAAATAAATAAATAAAGTAACTTCATACTCTATTAAAACAGTTATTGAAATATCCCAGATACTGGTTTTATCAGCTTAGTAATGCGCATTATGCACAAATTAATGAAATCTTCCTACTCCAAATATCAAGAATTTTGTCATCCTTTTTGTCAAAGGAGTGTACGGTATTCATTTAGGAGAAGAAAAGGTGGCAATGAGCCAAACTATTTTGTCAGCAGCTTCATGTTGTCATTACTGGAACACAGGGGGAGAATATAAGTGAAGATATGTATGTTGATCTCTGTTTTGCTGTGTAAAGTGTCCTAGGCCTGAAGAGACATCATGGTGCTCATATTTCCATCCAATACCTCAGCAAAACTATATTTGCTCAGCTCTTAGAGGAACAAGTACTCATAAAAATGTGGGATGTAATGTTCCTTGATGTGCCCCAAGGCATAAAACTTTGGATGGATGCATAGATCACATATTTAGATTTGATTCCAGGGTAACTACAAAATATTATCCTATTGTTTCTGTGTCGAAGAGTTGTGTGCTGATATGGATTAAAGTCCATTTCCATCTTGTCCTGATGCATTCATTACATATGACACAGAGATTGACTTCCCTCATGAAGCAACTCCTGAATTTTATTTCTTTTTTTACTACGACAGCTACGTCTGCTGAACGTGATGAAGTGGAAAATAACTAAGGAATTCCATTGTCCATTTCAAGCCTCCAATTTACTCATCTGCCTCTGTATAAAAAAGCATGTACATACACATTCAGAGAAATCCAGTGAGTAGGCATATCTGAAAAAAAAACAACCACTATTTTGGTGTTATTTGGAACTGGTGAAAGACCTAGATGAATTGGTCCTGTAACCTTTTTCAGATTTGCAATGCACAACACAGTGCATTTTGTTTTTTCCCCGAACCTATTATTAAACATATTTTTGAGAAAATTAGCCTTAGGAGATGATGGGCGTGCCGGTTGTGTTAACTGATAGTCTCTCTTCTAATACTGGAGGTTCTTAGACCCTGTTATAATATGAATCACAATGATAAGTAGAATGCCAGTAAAAAATTCAATTAGGGAAGCCGTTAGAACTGCAGAGTGCAGCTAAGACGAAAGTGAGCAAGTCTAAAAGTGCTGCATTGCTTTGTAAATAAAACCTCCCACATTTTTATAGCAATGTGCTCGGGAATCTAGATTAAATATGCTTTTCTTGTTGCAGTCATGCTTTATCAAAGAAAAGAAAATGATCTTGGTAATCTGAGTTATCTCAAGGAAAGAGGGAACTTTGTGTGATAATCTTTCCCTGTAGAAATAAGGCTAAGTGGCAAGGTTGAATGCGTGCAGAGGAACGGATTTACATTTCTTTTAGGGTTGTTTTTTTTTTTTTTTAGAAAAGCAATTCAATTCCCAGTCGCTTTCAGATGAATTCAGCGAATTATTTCCCTCCCTGTTTATATCATGCAATAAGGGAGACTGTATATTTTTTATTAGAGATTAGTGTGTGGAGTGAAATTACTAAACCATATTAAGAAAAATGGAAACGGTCTTTCCCACGCTACCCCGCAAAAGCTACATCTACCTGAACCCAAAGTTTGAGGAAGTAATCCACAAAGCAAGAGGATCTTGACTGGGGTGTTTTTGCACAGACTCCTTTGAATTCTCAAATGGGAAAAAAAATAGGGTTGAAAAGAAATAAATAAAGGCTTTTGATGGAAGCTGTTTTACAAAATCATGCTATACCTTTTCTTATGTCATTTTTCCTTGTTTCATTCTGACTTGTTTACACAGTCAATTTAAAGTGTGAATAAAAAGGAACTGAACTATCCAGTTAGGGTAACTAAAGTGGTTTCCGCATGAGTTTTCCATTTACATTTCTCCTAATCTCATATTTACTTAAGAGTTCATGTCTCACATTTGACAGAAATTTATGAGCAGGTTCCTTGAGATAATGCTGTCTTCTCTGTTAAACCTGAACATGTTTTTCTGTTAAATCTTTGGAATATACTGCATATTTACAAAATAGAGTACCAAAGAAAAAATGCTGCCCATAGCTAGAATATCTGTCCAGTGTTTTCTTCAATAATTATTCTGTAATTCCCTCTATAAATGTATGTTATCCCCAGAATCTTTTTCATTATATTGGTCTCTGTACGCAGATGCTTTTTCTTAGTTTCCTTATTTGATTCACTAATATTGTTGTGCAAATTAAATTTTTCAGGGGGTGCTCTGTTACTCCCCTCCTGTCTTCAATGAAAAGCAGTTGGTGTTGTTATTAATGGAATGTCGTTATTATTGCTATTTATATAATTGGGGAGGTATCGTACAATTAGCATAATCTGAAACTAAGGAAAACTATTGATGAAGATTACCCAATCTGTTTGGAGTTTCCCAGTTGAAAAAGCCATGATCCCAAATTGGTACAGCACCAATGACATAAGAGGATTTATTTACTTGTAGTTAAATAACTACAAATTATAAATTCAAGCTTACTCAAGGGAATCTGTTGCAAACCCTCCTCCTAATGCTGAATCCACATAATTTTGTCATTCGTACTCATTGAGTGTCATACAATCTATTGTGCCAAATACATCATTCTCATTAACAATCAGCATGCAAGAAACATTGCCACTCAGCCTTGTCTCTCCTAAATCCATTTCCATCAAAAAAAAAAATAGTGAGTTTTAAATCACAGTGATCAACCAAGTCAGATCATATGCTGGAAAGGAGTCATTATATGCATGCAACATCACAAAGTAATTTCCTTCAATCCATTGAGAGTATGGAATAACAACATAAAGGATATTGTCATCTTATCTAGAGAAAACAGTTATTCTACCAAACACCAAGTATATATGCAGGCATGTAAAAGCTACATACGCTGTATTGTATTTTTCAGGCAATATCATTACTCAATTATTAAATATTGATCCCAGCAAAATAAGAGATGCCACTCCTACTTTGGCATAAGGTAAAATATCAGTCAAATTGCATTTATTTTACTACCTGTGCTCCCTATCCCAGTGGTTTGTAGAGAGAGACAGAAGCATCAAATCCAGTGTTCCTGCATCTGAGTTAGCAGGTCCTGTTGAAGATGAATATGCTGCTGCATATATATTGCTTTATATTTTTGATATTCACAAGAAACATTCTGAAAATGTGGGCTCACTAGCTTCCATATTTTAAAAACAATCTATCACATTCTGTTCAGGGTTTCTTAAGGATTTATTCACACATAAATCCATCAGTTGAAAAACAGTATGATTTTGACTTATTACTGATTTCATTTTTAATTGCACACCAGGGACTGGTCTTCTAAACCAGAGTTCTGAGAAATCCTAGATTCTTTTTTTTAAAAAAATAAATAAATAAATTGTATTAAGCTTATCACAATATAAAATATAAAAGAAAATAAAAATAATGGGAAAAGAGGGGAGGGGAAAGGGAAGAGAAAGAAATGTAGGATGAAGAGAGAAAAGGAAAGAAAAGCATTGACTTCTGATTCTTTTTAGCAAGATGAAAACCTAGATTCTTTATGAACTGCAATGGACATCACGGCCAGGCAGATCTGTGCTGTAGTAAATATAATTCTGTGCAAATCTATCTCGTAGTAATCTTTAATGATTTTTTTCATTGTATCACTTTGGAACTGTAATTCTCCTTTTGGATCTTGTAGCTTGTTTATCTTTTTTCTTTTCTTTTTTTTTTAGTCTATATGCTAACCATCTCGCCGGCTTATTGGCATTTTCAAAGAAATTCTGTTTAGTCCGTTTAATCTGTTGAGCCATTATTTCCATCTTGGCCAGATTTAATTTATGCTTTATTATCTCCATTTGTTTCTTGAGTATTTTCTTTTGTGGATCTGTTTGTAGTTCTGATTCTACCTTTCTGAGTTCTTCCCTTAGCTTTAACTGTAGTTGTTTCTTTTCTTTATTCTTTTTAGCAATGTAAATTAGAGCCAATCCTCTGAAATATGCTTTAGCCAGGTCCCATACATTTTGAAGCGATGTTTCTTCCTTCTTATTTATTTTAAAGAAAAAATCCATTTCCTTTGTCGCTAATTGTAGAAATTCTTTTTCTTTCAATATAGTTTTATTCAGGGACGATCTTGGTTTTTTCTTAATTCCTTTCCATGTCATTTTTATTGGGTTATGGTCTGCCCAAACATTAGTTTCTATCTCCACTTCTTGCATCATCCTTTTCAATTCCGAAGATATCCATATCATATCAATTCTAGACCATGATTTATGTTTGCATTGTTTTCTCAGTTCTTCCTTTATTGATAATTCATCTGGATTCAAAGATCGTTCAGAATAGTCTCAGAATTGCTGGAAAAAATAACCTACAGTATACAAAAGGTCTGAGGAATTAAAATCCTAAACAAGCTGTCTTTCCAACCATCGCATCAAGATGAAATCAAATGTTCTTCCTTAAGTTCTCATATTTCAGGTCTTCAAACATTGTTTCAGGATATTCTGCAATTGTTTGCAGATCAGAGCTTGCATTGCCCTAGCATATCAAAACCAGTCATTGCCAATTCCCAGGCACATAACAGCCCATTCTACCCGTGGTGCCGCTACCTCAGCGGCTTGGGCAACCCAGGCATCCATAGGGGAAATTTGCAGGGCAGCAGTTTGGTCTTCACCCTCATCCTTCGTCCGTCACTATAAAATTGACAAATATGCATCCGCCGATGCTTCATTTGGTCGCAGGGTCTTGAACCATGCCTTGACATTAAGTGGAACCCAGGCCCAGACAGACTCCCTCCCTTAGGGACACAGGGCTTTGGTATGTCCCATTGGTGAATTCTCCATCCAATCATGCTGGAGAAAGGGCGTTGTCTTACCTGAACGCCTATTCTCAGCATGATGATGGAGAATTCACCCCCCACCCTTAGGGTCCATAGACCTGGGTTCAATACAGTAACAGACAGCTTTCGCGTCGGACTAAGATCTGCGTATCGCCTAGTCTCAAAAACTGGGGAGCACATGGCGCAGCACGAACTTTTATAAACTTCAGACTTAGTCCTGATTGGAGCAGGAAGGTTAAGATAACCCATTGGTGAATTCTCCATCCAATCATGCTGGAGAACATTACATCAGTGGTGTAGCCTCTCTTCAGAGCATGCTGTATTTTTTTTCTAGCTGCAGTTTGGTCTGGATAAAGCTAGGCTGCTTTGTCAGATAGTTATATAGTGTGACCTCTGCTCTAATAAAGACTCTAAATTCATCAGAGGGCCACTTTCCAAATTCATCAAAATGCTTATAGTAACCATGACTAATTACAGTGTATAGCAAAGTATTCTGCCAAGTTTTGTGCCCATTCACCCTGTGCAAGGCAATTTCAAATTTAATATGTGTATCCTGCTAAGTGGTCAATTTTTCATTCATAGATAGTCCTGAGACAAATACTGAAAGTGTGATTTCTATTTCTCTAAATGAGACTCCTCCATTGCCTCTTAATGGGACTCAAAGCACTACTCAGATTTCCAAGGTTTGCTTTCTTGGCCACAGTGAGGTTTGGAAAAGCTTTCAATGGAGAGCCACAGGCAAAAAAGAAGCATAAATTAGGGAAATATCACTATAATATACCACCTCCTCCTTCATTAAATTTATTTCATAAAATTCTTTACCCCATTGTTTAAATACTAGCCTAATTCCAGAAAGCTGTAAGTTGTGAAGCTCTCCTTTGCATGCAAAATATAGGGGTGAGATTTTGTCCAAAATAGATACCCCCAAAAAATTAAACAACTGACAAAAGACAAAAATTTAGGCACTCTCCTTTAAAGCATCAAGCTTTTAAGAAAATACCTCTTCTTTATCAACCCTGTTGATAAAAAGAGAAGCTGCTTCTTTCTAGAACCTCTGTTTCCATTGCTTGATTTGCAAGCTTCACAAGATTCTGGTCCTCTCAGATTCGCTGAGACTTTTTTGAGGTTGTTCCTTATGAAAGTTTGGAAAATCCAATTCCGTTTGCAATGAAGCCATTGTTGTGCTGCAGGATTATACTGGAGTTCTTGTTCCTTAACTGATTTTATTTCAGAGACTCTTCTTGAAGATATTTCTGTAGACAGTCCTTTGAGGTTCATCTCTGGTTCATATGGTTGAGAAGTTCTGTATCACAAAGGGAAAAAACAGACCAACCTACCAAAAATAGTGCCATAAAAAACAGAATAGAAATGCAAGTTAAGATAGGCAAGAAAATGGTAAGTGAGCACCTGTCCAGCTAGGCGAGTTCAAATCACCAGGACCAGATGGATTACACCCCAAGATTCTCAAGGAACTGGCAGATGCGATCTCAGAACCACTGAACTATATTTTTCAAAGATCCTGGAGCACTGGGGAACTACCAGAGGACTGGAAAAGAGCTGATGTAGTTCCCATATACAAAAAAGGAAAAAAAATGGACCCAGGAAATTACAGATCTATCAGCCTGACCTCAATACCTGGGAAGATTCTGGAAAAGATAATCAAACAACGAATTAGCGAACACCTAGACACAAACAAAGTCATCACTAAAAGCCAACATGGGTTTGTCAAAAACAGATCATGCCAGACAAATCTTATTGCATTCTTTGACCAAGTGACAAAATTAGTCGATCAGAGGAATGCTGTGGATATAATTTACTTGGACTTCAGTAAAGCATTTGAAAAAGTAGATCAAGTAGATCAAGTAGGTAAACTACTTGATAAGATAGAAAAATGTGGGTTAGACAGCATCACTACCAGATAGATCCATAGCTGGCTGACCGGCCATACTCAGTGTGTGGTCCTCAATGGAACCGCATCTACATGGAGGGAAGTGTGTAGTGGGGTGCCCCAGGGCTCTGTTCTGGGCCCAGTGCTCTTCAACATCTTCATCAATGATTTGGACAAGGGGATAGATGGGGAAATCATCAGATTTGCAGATGACACCAAGCTGGCAGGTATTGCCAACACTCCAGAAGACAGGCTTAGGATACAGGAGGATCTGGACAGACTTGAACACTGGGCGCTATCTAACAAAATGAAATTCAATGGTGAAAAAAGTAAGGTTCTACATTTAGGCAAGAAAAAACAAATGTACAGGTATAGTATAGGGGGTACCTTGCTCAATAGTAGTAACTGTGAGAGGGACCTCGGAGTCCTAGTGGACAATCACTTAAATATGAGCCAGCAGTGTGCTGCAGCTGCCAAAAAGGCCAACACAGTGCTGGGCTGCATTAACAGAGGGATAGAATCAAGATCATATGAAGTATTAATACCACTTTACAATGCCTTGGTAAGGCCACACTTGGAATACTGCATCCAGTTTTGGTCACCACGATGTAAAAAAGAAGTTGAGACTCTAGAAAGAGTACAGAGAAGAGCAACAAAGATGATTAGGGGTCTGGAGGCTAAAGCATATAAGGAAAGGCTGCTGGAATTGGGTATGTCTAGTTTAATGAAGAGAAGGACGAGTAGGGACAGGATAGCAGTGTTCCAATATCTCAGGGGCTGCCACAAAGAAGAGGGAGTCAAGCTATTTTCCAAGGCACCTGAAGGCAGGACAAGAAGCAACGGATGGAAACTAATCAAGGAGAGAAGCAACCTAGAACTAAGGAGAAACTTCCTGACAGTTAGAACAATTAACCAGTGGAACAACCTGCCTCCAGAAGTGGTGAATGCTNTTATTATTATTATTATTATTATTATTATTATTATTATTATTATTATTATTATTATTATTATTATTAGATAAATATGTAACTGGATTAATGCTATATTCTTATTATTTGATTTTATCCCCCTTTTTACAAAAAATGTTTGATCAGTTCAAGGCACCAAAACATACCTAACACTCCTACCTTGATTTCAAAAACAAATCTGTTAGGTAGGTTGGACTGGGAGAGATTGACTGGCACATAGTCACAACCAGCATTCTAAGGTGGCACTAGAATTCACTGACTCCTGGTTTCCAGCCTTAACCTTAACCACTAGACAAAACTGGCTCTTTGTATGGATCTGTATTCCATGCATTCTATTCTATGTATGATCCCAATATTCGTGCAATTAACTTTAATTTCATAGTTTGTAACTCTTTACTGATACTGTTTTTTTATTCCTTTTTGAAGCCTTTTCAAGTCAGTCAAAGACCTCAATAAAGATTTGACTTGAAAAGAGAAATAATTATTTTCTCAACATTTTGGTTGAAAATAGGCATAGTTCTATGATATAAAACTTTTGTGCACAATAAATCAGAAATTCAGATAAGAAAACTGTCCTTTTTAAAGGAGAAAAAAAATCAGCATCAAAAAGTAGTTGGGATAGAATAATCAAAATTTTCCCCAAGTAAATTACGTCAGCCTCAGTGGACTAGTGGACTGAGAAACCACCAGCCCAATAGGGTCATATATTACTTATGCATTTCTCGCTCAGCAATATTGCTGTTTAAAGGAAAATAAGGCATAGTGAGCTTCTAGTTCACTGGGGAGGGGGGGAAACCTGGCTTTTCTCTCTTTGTATCAAGGTTAGACAAAGGATTTTTAAACTTATAAGTCACCTAGGAAAAAAACAGGAATGCAAGTTGACCATCAATAGATTCATCTTCAGGACTGTTAGAGGGAAGAATATCAATTTTCTCCACTTATCTCGCTGCCATTAAATTCTCTAAACTGTAGGTGCTATTTTACCACAATGTATCCTGTTTTTCTAGACATACTTCCCTCTTACCTGATTGTTACTGTTTCATCTTAGAGTTCAGACTTCTAGAGCACGTCAAAAGACTGGAAATGGAAGTTGCAGGCCCAAGTAGGATTGTTCTAGCCCATGGGTGTCAAATTCGCCACATCACGTGATGTGCCACAACATATCACAACTTTTTTTTGCATTGCCAGAGCTGGGGTGGGCGCAGCCTCCATATGATGCAAAGGGCCCATGGGTGGGTAGTTTGATACCCCTGTTCTAGAGGCTTTATCCTGTATCAGTGGACTTAAGGACTCCATCGGTTGCTGATTTCTACCGCAAATATAAAAATCAAGCCCCAAATCAAAGATGCCTATTAATTGAAATTTTTTGTTGCATCTAATTAGAATAAAAAGATGGAACACAGAGGATGTAAGTTAACCTTATATTCTTGGCTACCGTGCTTTGGTGCTATCACTAAACCACTTTAAAGTTTTGAAAAAGGTAAGTTCAGATTAACTTTAAGGACATTTTTTTCAGGCAAAACTTTAATCTTTAAATGGACAAATATGTTTACAGTAGATTGTGTCAGAGTATTTCTATCTCTGTCTTGCTTTCTGCTTCTGAGTCTGTTCTGAAAAATAATAAAGAAAAAGATAGAGAGTTGATTTAGTGCTCAGAAAATACTGAAGGAAGATTTGTACCTGTGATTAGGATTTATTGCTCAGTTCTTGTGTAGCTCCAGATGATTTTGAAGTAATAGCTAGATGTGAAAGAAGTTTCTGAATCTGAAATAGGTACCTGAATAAATACCACATTGCAAATAAGTGCCCTATAATAGACAGTTACATCATTTTAAAAAAGTAAACAAAATATTTCCACAAAGCCCGGAAGCAAAGTAGTCATTGCACATTTATTTTCCATAAATTGATTTGTCAATTGATAAGATAGTAACACCATATTCTCATTCAAATAAATTCTATAAATACATTAATTCATTCATTTTTATTTAAATACAAATCCCATTCCTGATCGTATTATGTAGAATATAATGAATACTTTCATTTGATTGGCCTGAATCTTCTTTCAATCAATTTTATCCCCCTACCCCAAATTTGAATGTCATGGGGGGGGAATGACTATATTCATTTTCCCCAATCCAAGCCCACTTCTGAAAGTTTTGATTATATTCACTTTAATTGCCTAGAAGTGGCTGGAAAAAGGCATATTTTTGGTTGATTATTCTTGCACTGGAGCCCAACTTCTGGTATACTGAGATACTGTACTACACAATATATTTGTTGTGAGACCTCTTATGGAAAACACAGCTGTTTTTGCACAACTTTAACTTTCTATTCTTGGGAAGTCCTAAATCCTTATAGTCCAAAGTATTAGGTTTAGATGCGTGTGGAAAAGATGCATATAAGACAAAGTTGCATTGTACCATTCCTTTCAAATTTAATAGGTTGCTTTAACTGCTGTAAAACAAATCACCGCTACTTTTAAAGCAGGCTGTTAGAAATGGTCTACATTTACGATTTATGTAGCCTCTGGAGCAATAACAAAACAGAATTATCTTACACTACATCATATTTTGGAGTCAAATGTTAAAGCATATTATCAGGCCTTAAGCAGTAGGAGTTATGATGGAACTATCGATCACTGTAAAGTATTCTCAATCAGCAAAGACCCATATTAGAGAGGAAAAGTGAATTGATAGCATTGTCCAAGAATGGGAAAAGCTATATGGAAAAAAATAATGTGCACAACAATCAAACAGTTGCCTATTCAGGGTTGGTCTATCTGTGTAGATGAAAGAGATGTTGACTTGGACTATAAAATTCAAAATGAGGAGAAATTTGGGGACGGGTTTAGCAAAGAGACTGTGTGTAAGATTGCAAAGGGTTTGGTTAAAGATTGGATAAGAGGAAAGAGCAGATTGTGGCACCAAAGAAAAATGTTGAAAATGAATTTTCTGAAAGACAGCAATTTGTCAATTGGAGGAGAACACTGATGCAACATTCCCATAAATCAGGGAAAATCAATGACAGTTAACAGAAAAAGTAACTACATGCGGTAGCATAGAGGATGAAGTTTCTAAGAAGATTGTTTAAAAGTTTCACTCCCCAATGAATTTGGGGGGCTCTAAATTATTTAGCTGGTTTTTGAAAGGAATTTGTTAATGTCAAAGAAAAAAATGAAGAGCTTGCTTTCCAGGAGAGAATGAACAATGGAGAGGGAAAACAAATGAACCTCTTGTAGTAGATTACAAGTTGAGATCAAATAGTTGGATATTACTTGTTTCTGCGTGTCATACTTCTAAGCAATGCACATAATACTGTGCAAACAAAGTTGCCAAAATAATGGCCGAGAAAAAGAGCACTTCCTCCTTTCATGGCAATGGACACACATGTACTGTATATGACTTAAGGAGGAATACAATACAATAGGACTACCTCTGACCCAAGAACTTAATAGGAATCAGTTGGATTCAAACAGTAACATAACTATGTTAAAAAAGCTATACACATGGTCCTTGACTGATAGCAATAGCACTTAGACTTATATACTGCTTCACAGTGCTTTACAGCCCTCTCTAAGTGGTTTATAGAGTGAGCATATTGCCCCCAACAATCTGGGTCCTCATTTTACTGACCTTGGAAGGATGGAAGGCTGAGTCAACCTTGAGACAGTGAGAATCGAACTGCCAAAGTGCTGGCAGTCGGCAGTCAGCAGAAATAGCCTGCAATACTGCATTCTAACCACTGGGCCACCACAGTTCTTATGACCACAATTTGGACCAGAAGCTCCATCGCTAAGCAATGCAATAATTGTGTCATCATGTGTGTCACACATGACTTTACTAACTTTTCTGCTGTGGTGGTCAAGTGAATCCAGCTTCCACATTTACAAAGTCATAATGACTGACACAGAAAGAGTTGAACAATATTAAATCTGGGAAACGAATTGCTTAATACAGAATTTAGATTTAGATGAACAGAAAAATTCTGTGGTGCTATTTCACTGTATCACTAATCATTCATGTCTTTGTTTATTTTTAATAATTTCTGGGATTCATTTTGGAAGTAATTTCCAAACTGAGGTAAAATCTGAAGACACATAGGCTGGGAAGTCCTTAGTTTTATCTGTATCAATTTACACAAAATGTACTGACTGTCGATAACAAAATATAAATTTCAGGCAAAGATACTATGTACAGAAACCATTTGAACTGCTTGAGGGGAGATATAGAATTCCAAAAAGTATTGATTTGCTTTGAGCCAGCCTGATGAAAGTCCAGTTAATTTTCCTCTGTAAATCAAATGTAGGATTTGGAAAACTGGAGCTTTGGCAGCCCCCCCCCCCCATCCTAGGATAAAATGCCTTTAATTTTTCTGTGTGTAGAGTTGGGATAGAATAAACAGCTGAACTAACTAATTCGAATGGAAATTGAAAAACAATATTTGACAAATGCAAAACAAGTTTGTTCTCAAAAGACAAGTTCTCCTAACTCCTCACAAGGGGTTGATTAGAATGTGCAGATCACAGCAGTCATTCTAACCTGATTAAGTTTTATATATTATTTACATAAATTTAAGAAATATCTGACTCATAGTGACCATGGGTCTTTTACACCATTATAGTAGCCAGAAAAATAAAGTAAGAGAATGAAGCGTTGTGCATTAAAAAAAGAAATGGTATCAAGCACACTAAATCTTATAAGAACTTACTACCATCCTTCTCCCAAACCTGGGAATATAACTGCATTTTTAATACTTTCTGGAACATCAACAGGATTTCAGCCATAGAAATCTCAGGGGGGGAGGGGCACTATTCCAGAAAGTCAGGAATATTGAATCCAATGTTTCCTCTCTTGCACCATCTCCTTCAAAGCATGGTATTTAACTCTATAAAAAGAATCAATTTGGGGGGGGAAGTTTCACAGGTGGCAATCAGAATGTTATAATGACATAGATCTAAAACTTTTGCTTATGCTGAGGAATGAATATGAGTAAAACCTTTATATTACATATATTTTATAAGAGCCGTGGTGGCGCAGTGTTAAGAATGCAGTACTGCAGGCTATTTCTGCTGACTGCTGGCTGCCAGCAGTTCGGCAGTTCGATTCTCACAGGCTCAAGGTTGACTCAGCCTCCTAGCCTTCTGAGGGTTGTAAAGCACTGTAAAGCAGTATATAAGTCTTAAGTGCTATTGCTATTGCTCTTTCATTCAATAATGCAAAAGAGTGTGTCTGCATGTGTGCTTATCCTATGTTCATTATTCTTTTTTTTCTGGGAAATTTTTAGTTTATTCAAAGAAGATTAAAATACAAAATGCGAAAATATTTTTTGAAAAAAAGGATAAAAGAATAAAAAAACAGAACAAAGAAGATATTAAAAAGAAAAAGTGTCTTTAAAAAAACAACAACAAAGACTAATACATATATACATAACATCCTCCCTAGGTGAATGCTGATTAATATAATACAGCAATGTCGGTTTCCCGCCCCTTGCGAAATGGGCCAAAAGTATTTTAAACTGTTAAACTACTAAATCCAGGGCTTTTTTTCAGCCGGAACGCGGCGGAACCGCGTTCCGGCACCTTTTTCCGGGCCGGCCGCACCGGAAATAGCCCCTCCCAAATTTTACTTGCATTCCTGTTCTCTAAAGGGGCGGTCCTAGGGTTTGATGAGGGCGTGGCCAGGTTTGAGTTCCGCCACCTTTTCTCCGAGAAAAAAAGCCCTGACTAAATCTATTTACAAATTGTTAGCCTGTCATCTATAAACTATATTAATAACAAAATAGTTAACAGAAAAAAACAATAACAATAAAAATCTTATATAAAAGTAATAAAAGTAATAAAAATGTGAACAATAAGAGAAAGACAAGATTGAAATTCCAAAACCCTCTATTTTTTAAAATCAGCTCATAGAAAATTTACCACTGCTTCAATCCCAAATCATTCCAAATATTAACCCTAACTGGTCCCAAATCAAATATACAAGTTTGTTTTTTATAACCCTATGTTTATCCTGATCACTGCTTTTTATCATAGTTCCCATCCCTTCCTCTTTCTGTTCAAGATCAACAGAGGATCTAATGGAGGGCAAGCTCTTGACAACGGCATGCCAGATTCTGCTGCACAAACGCTAATCAAATGTTATGCAAGCAAAAGACAGTTCAGTTGAAATCTAGACAGAATCAGAAGCTTAGGACTATGAAGCATAAATAAAAGCTTGCAGCTAGATTTCTCCACCATGGGTAAATCAAAATTAAGCATGATTACACAACAATCTCACATAATGAGATGTTACATAAAAATTAGGATACATGACAGACACCAATCAACAGAAGGTCCTTTGACATCAGTCAGCCTTTGCAAATGATTAAATATTTAGCCAAAGAACACTATTAGTGATAGCATAGAAGAAGCAAGCCAGTGATCAACAAAGCCTTGAAACTAAAATCTAATTTATAGGCAGTTGGAACAGGAAACCAACAGCATCTCCATTATTGGAGGCTTTTACACATTCATACAATGGCTACTTTGCTAAAGATGTTTCTCTCTATTATTGCAAATTACAAGTTTGTTACAGAAAGGTTCTGTGGGATTCTGCGTCTGGTTTCAAAATGAAGAGTTAAATTTGGTCAATCAAAAATGGACTGCAAAAATCTAGTCCACCATTTACTGGCTGCAAAGAAAATTCTCATTCTTTGCTATGTTCTTTGACTGTCTCAGTTTGGCTTTATCAAAAGGGAATTGGCCATTCCTAGTCATTCATTTGTACTGAATTGCACCCTTTGTTTATTTTGACTTCAGTGGAGCAAAGCCATTAAAAGCTACAGTCTTCTACTGAAATGTTCATGTCTGAGGCTGAAAAAAGATTTTGCAAGCCAACGTTTTGATTACAATAAATCTCAAATGTGAATACATGAAAGGGAGTAGAAAACAAAAGCTAAGTGACTTGTGTTGCCTAAAATGTATAGCCAATAAATAAATCAAAGCTCTGATCTTCACAAATCGTGAAAGCCAATACTGTGATGACCAAATTTCAGTGCTATTAATGAATTATAATGCTATGGCTTTGGACAGAGACAAAAAAACTGATTCTATTTCTATTTCTAATCAGGAACTACACACTTTAGCAATTATAAAAAAAACTCTTAGAGCATGAAGCTCTTGTTTTTAGCAGTATAGGCCAGATATTTTAGCAGTATAGGCCAGAGGGGAGAGAGAGAGAGGTGGAGGGAGGGAGAGGGAAGGGGGAAGGGGGGTGAGAGAGGGAGTAGGGAGTGTGAGGGGAAGGGAAGGGGTGGGGGGAGAGAGAGAGTGAGAGGAACACGAAGGTTAGGGGGCTTGGATGCTACGTACACACGGTCTTTGAGAACAAGGATCGGAAGAGAGGAGAGAGAGAGGTGGATGGAGGGAGAGGGAAAGGGGAAGGGGGGTGAGAGAGGGAGGAGGGAG
>NW_015386919.1:323595-475819 GCF_001527695.2 Protobothrops mucrosquamatus | reverse complement strand
CCCAATCAGAACACAGCCAAGCTCCCACCCAATCAGCTCCAACCCCACTGGCAGTTAAAAGGAAGAAACAGCTGCGATCACACACCACTCTTAGAAGCACGAAGCTGAAGACACCAGCCTGAAGATGACGAATGTGACTTCGTCGAAACGTCGCCAAGGTACTTTTAATTCTACGTGGGAGAAAACCCGAATAACTAAAAACCTACATATATATATATATATATATATGTGAGTCTTTGGTCATTCGGGTTTTCTCCCGTGTAAGATTAGAAGTATCATAGCGACGTTTCGATGAAATCACATTCATCATCATCAGGCTTGTGCTTTTAGCTTTGTGCTTCTCAGTGTAATATGAAATGTAATATGCTCTAACTCTTTAAATTACAATATTAAATTACTTTTTTTTACTATTTTTTGCTGCACAAACTTCCTCTCTACTGAAAGGTTTAGACTTTAGAAATCACACAGTCAACATAGAATAGTAATCTTCCAGTATTTGAAGGTCACGGGGAAAAGAGTATCAAGTTCTTCTGCAGAGCATCCAAAGGTAAGGCAAGAACCAATGGGTGGAAGCTTTACACAGAGAGAGATAGATCTAAAATTGGAACAAAGAGGAATTTCTTGAGTGTGAGAGCAAATAAGTGGTGGAACAGCCTGGCTCCTGGGATCAAGGGGCTCCATGCCTAGAGATTGTCAAGCAAAGATTGGATAGTCATTTGTTTGGGATATTATGAGGACTCCTGCCTTGGGTAATGGGTTGGACTAGAAGATCTCCAAGATCTCTTTCCATCCTTTGATGTTGTAATCTCTAGAGAAAGGAAATATGAATTAATTTCACTGAGTATAGACATCTTAAATATATGTTAAAGAAATGGCTTATTTCTCCATATGCACTCAAGGAATATGGGCATCCACTAAGGGTTTGCTCAAAAAGTTTGTTAAAGTTTTCACTGTAATCTTACCTGACAGCAGTCTGACATTAAGCCGCAAGGAACACAGATGGACTGAACTATCCAATCTATGGACTTGCAGTGAGGCATAAAAGAACACTGCCTATGCTAAGTCAAACAATAGCAGATGTATGTGCATGTGTTCCTTCATTATACAACCTATTTTAAATCATGGATCTGCTAAATTGTGAAGAGGACCACATTTTCTTAGGTACTTCCAATATATGCTATTGAGAAATATAATTAATCTATGGGTATCCCCCCAAAGAAAATTGAGTTATTTGTTGTCCAAGTGTTGGTTAAATAAAATGAACTTAGAATGTTTCATTTGTATCAACTTACTGCTATTCTGACATTTCTAACATCATGTTTTATTCGCTTCAGTGGTTTGAGAAGAGATGTTTGCCAACAAAAAAATGGGTTTCCTTATTACCTCTCAGCTGATGAGTCAGTTACGGTTTACAGGTCCTTGTCCTGGTGTCATCTGGGCATGCATGGATTCCAGGAAGGAGGGAAGCTTTCTTTCTCATTTTGCTAATAGGAATAATTGATTTCACCAAGTTCAATTCAACATATGCTTTGCACAGTCGAGGAAAAACAGAATGAGTAATTGTGACTTACTGGCTTGCTTTGCAAACAGGAATTTGCTTCGTCAGCCCAATCAATTTGAGCTGCTTGGCTCATAGATCTACTAATTAGTTTATTTGATGGCTTTACCCTTTTCTGTAATTATTCTGTAGTTTCATTAAAAAGCTCAAGCCAGTTAGATGATTGAATTAGTTCTCAGTTCTACGCTATGAGTGTAAGAACAACTTGCATCAAGAAACAAGGTCTTTTTCATCTTTTAATGCCATCTGCGAAAAAAGTAGCCAGCTTCAATATAACTCACCTCACAATTCCATTGAAGGAAATACAATTCAAATAATTTGAAAGTAGCAGAGAAGAAAATAACTTGTTAGGTAGGAATCTGCATCTGAAACCCAATTTAGTGAAGCCTACTTGAATAATGAACTACAGTTCTCAGCATAGTCTTTCCTGATAAGAACACTAAATATCTTTATTTGGGGAATTTAAAGCTCCCTGGGTCCACTAGTCTAAGGTCAATGTGATCTGGTACTTAAAAAACTGGATTAAGACTGATAAACCAGATTCAAACACAAAGTCAGTTGTGAAATTCACCATTGACTGAAGGTCAGTCATTATATTCAGCCTAATCAACTCATAGGGTTATTGGGATATAAAATTGAAGAGCAAAACAAATATGTTTAATTTTGGGCTTGGAGAAAAGATCCCCTATGAATTCTCAGCATAACTTTTAATTGTACTATAAATGCAACTGACCTCACAATTAAGCTGAGAAACAATATTCTCTATTTCTTATCTAGATGGATGAGAAGACACTGAATCTAGTGATTCTTTCAAACTGGACATAATATAGCTGGTGTTCTTCTACCAAGGTCTAAGAGAATGCTGAGTACCATGTTGAGACAAATTCATAATATACTTCTAGGATAAAATCAGTTGTATTTGTCATACATTTGATGCTGTATTAATTAGTAGTTCAGTTAGTAGAGATCTCCAAATCATTGCTTGGAGAGATTTTCTGAAGACTTCTCAAATGTTTCTACTTGCACCCTCTGAACATCATCAGAAGACTTGTATTAATTTCTCTCCAAGAGTGAGCTATGATAGATGTCTAACCAGGGTAGTACCATCTCAATGGCAGCTACTTAGAAAAGCACTCCTAGCATTTATTTTATTACCAAGTACTAAGGTTAGGTGTTTTTATTTTCCCAGAATATTTAATATATTATTATACAGGAATAAATTTTTCCCACTATCTTTGACTTTATGTCATATGTTTATAAAAATATATAAGCCAACCTTTACAACATACATATTTGAATGCATAATAGGAGATGATGATGATGATGTGTGTGTGTGTGAGAGAGAGAGAGAAAGAGAGAGAGAGAGAGAGACAGAGAGAGAGAGAGAGAGAGGGAGGGGGGGAGGGAGGGAGGGAGAGAGGGAGGGATGGGTGAATGGATAGATAGATAGATAGATAGATAGATAGATAGATAGATAGATAGATAGATAGATAGATAGATAGATAGATAGATAGATAGATAGATANCGGAACCGCGTTCCGGCACCTTTTTCCGGGCCGGCCGCACCGGAAATAGCCCCTCCCGCACCGGAAATAGCCCCTCCCAAATTTTACTTGCATTCCTGTTCTCTAAAGGGGCGGTCCTAGGGTTTGATGAGGGCGTGGCCAGGTTTGAGTTCCGCCACCTTTTCTCTGAGAAAAAAAGCCCTGGATAGATAGATAGATACAATAGATAAATAGATGATAGACAAATATCCCATCATGCTATTTGTTTTCAATGTAAGCAACATTGTACAAAGCAGTGGAAAAAAGAAAGAGATAATAACCCCAAGAAACTAAGGCAATACAAAAGAATAGACAATATAGTTAATCTGGCTTAGATCGAAACCATCTGTACATCTGCTTTTTCAGACTTGCCAACCATCCTCGTTAAATGTTCAGTAACCAAACCCCAACTCTGTGAATTGATATTGACTCCTGGTGGATCTGGACATGAAGTTGTCTTGGCATCAGTGAAGGAATCAGTTTGCCATTGCTTTCTTCCAAGATGATTTTGGAGTTTGTTTGGCTTTGTTTTTTGTTTTTTTGGCTTCCCAGATTAGCATACAGCTTTAATATTCTCTTACAGTCTGTCATGCAAGCATTAATCGGTCACACCTTAACTATGAGCTATCAGCCTAGAGTAAATCAGAAAGATGCTGCCATCTGCTAAGATAGAAATACAAACAGAAGCTCTTATTTATTTGAGTTCTTTTCAATTCAATACAGGTAGTCCTCAACTTACAACTGTTCACTTAATGACTGTTCAAAGTTACAATAACTCTGAAAAAAGTGACATGACCATTTTTCACATTTATGACTGTTGCAGCATCCCCATAGTCAAATGCAGTTATTAAATATGACACTGCAGTAATATTTGTGCTTCTTTATTAATCTATTCAAAATAACACATAAATAAATAAAATAATGCTCTTTTTAGGGTATAATAATTTTAGATAGTGAGAATTATTGAAGTTAACATTTTTGGAGCCAAGAAGCCACAAATTACTTTGTTGTTTACATACTCTATATTATTGAATGAACAACTAAATTTCAATAAGAGATTAGTGGGGGGAAAAGTATTTTTTTTTCATCCAAATTCATAGAGCCCTGATCTAGAGGACTATCTCAAGTTGTGAGTAGACTATTTTCAACTAGAGAAAGCAAATTCACTTTCTTGTAGGTATGTGCAAATTGAACAAACTAGAAATAGATGGAATAGAATGGGATATGGAAATGCCATATTAATCTCTACTTCAGAATTGTAAAAAATGCAGTTATAATGGTAGAATATAGACTATAGTAACAGAACTGAAAGAAATTGCACGTTAAGAGAAATCAATGTAAAAATATGACAGATTTCTACAAAAATATCTCAGAATTTTATTTATCATGCTCTCTTTTAGTGCAGCTGTTTGACATTTGTTAAACAAAGCAGACTAGATTCTATGCTTGTAACATACTTGCTTTTCAAATGGAACATGATGGAATAAGTTAATGCAATGAAGCTGTTTTATAAAGCAAGACATTTGTCTATGTTCTACAAGTCAAAAAGGGTCAGCGTTTTCATCTTAAGTTAAAAATAACACTAAACACAAATATGTTCCATACTTTAAAACCCAAAGCACATGATTATGGCAATCCAGAATCTGTGTTTTCTGGGCATATGAGATTGTTCTTGGCTTAATTAGGTTTCAGTTTTACACAAGCATCTGTTGCTTATTCCACACTCTTCAGATCTATGGGGACTACTCCAGGGTTTGTATATGTTCTTCTTTTGGAGAAAATAAAATCTTTATCAAGTCTCCAGCAGTCTTCTTGTCCCTGAGGCCTACAATGCAGTATGTGTATGCCAATATTGAAGCAGAACAAGCCACACAATAGCTACCCTAGCATTAAGCTGCATAATGCAATGCAGTCTGAACAGGCTACATATTCTTTGTGAAGCCCTCACTTTTCCCTTTAGCTTCACCTAGCACATCTCAAGAGACTGATTCCTGCCAAGAATAGAAATAGCAATGAAAACAGATAACAAAAACAGTCCTTGAATGAGGGAACTGCTGAAGTTTAGCAAGAATATTGATGTTATGGTATGCAATACTTCCAAACTTATCTTTAATTGATTTGTAAAGGAAAGAAATTAGATACACTGAAGATGTTTCAATCTCTTATACCGAAAATCAAGGAACCATAGCAACATTATACAATTACCAGGACTTTCTGCCAAGTCAAAATACTCTATAGCAGGGGTGTCAAACTGCCAGCCCATGGGCCGGATGCGTCATGGCAAAACTGCACACACCCCATTGCCGGCAATGGGGAAAATTCGCAATACATCGCGACACATCACGTAATGTGTGAGTTTGATACCCCTGCTCTATAGTATATCATAGAATCATAGAGTAACAGAGCTGGAAGGGACTTGGTAGGCCTTCTAATCCAACCCCTGCTCAAGCAGGAGACCCTATACCATTCCAGACAAATGGTTGTCCAATCTCTTCTTAAAAATCTCCAGTACCCCTAACTTCTGCAAGCAAGCCATTCCAATAATTAATTGTTCTCAATGTCAGGAAATTTCTTCTTAATTCTAGATTGGATTTCTCCTTGATAAGTTTCCACTTGATATTTCTTGTCCTGCTCTCAGGTGAGTTGGAGAATAGGTTTACCCCCTCTTCTTTATGGTAGTCCCTCAAATATTAGAAGACTGCTATCATGTCACTCAATCTTCTCTTCAGCTAAACTAGACATACTTAGTTCCTGCAACTGTTCATTGTACAGTACGGTTTAGTCTCCAGACCCCTAATATGTGTTGCTCTGCACTCTTTCTAGACCCTCAACATCTTTTTTGTATTGTGGTAACAGAATCAAAGGAATGTGAAAATTGGTGGTGTTCTGTCTATTAGCTTTGATGTCTTCACTCAGAGAACTTCCTGATACAAGGATTCATCTGAGTTACTCTGGATTATGGGGTACTAGTATTGGTGAAAACTGTGGATCACACGTTTTTCTCTGCCACATAACAATTAATTTGGAATCACACTTAGTCATTCAGCAGTTTGAATGGAAATAGATTTAAAGACTTTTTAAAAGACTTGTTTAAATCAGATCAGCCCAAGTCTGGATCCAACCCATAGTTTACAAATATTGTAGCAGAAGTGATTTTACTTCATAAACATTGCCAGTCTCCAAGGTAAGTATTCCTCCACTCCCTTTGACATCCACATTCAGATCTGAAGATACAGAAAGGATTTGAAAATTGTTCATTTATCTTACAGACAACATTGGCAGAATTCTAGATTAAAATGTAATAACAGAGTATGCTTTGAATTGCACCAAGAAGTGTGCATGCTGTTATATTACAGTATTATTATATTATATAAAGAAACACAAAAATGAACTATGCATTATCATTAGATAATTTAGCAATCTATAATATTGCCATAAGGCCATATCGTTTTATATAACACCACTTCTGAAACATAAATAAATTTTGTATGAATCCATTTTGCACTGCAGCATACTTAGTCTTTTCAATTTAGAAATGGAAAAACTCAATTTTCAAGGGAGGTTTTATAACTAATGAGTTACATCATGTATTTGAAATAATTACCTTCCTGAATACTGTTTTTGATATATTTCATTTTTAAAAAATCAGAATTTTAAACCTGATAAATGTATCAGCTTTAATATATTCAAGCAAATATAGCAGCTTTGATATATTAAAGCAGGTTATTGACTAGGGAAAAAATGAGGAAAAAGCATTACTCCCACAAATATTTGGATGCCATTGTCAAAAAATCTTTCTGTACATTTGAGGGTTTCCATGTAAAATCTGCCAGCCACAATGTTGTGATCCCATGAGGGTGATACTCATCTGCAGAATAGAGTGAAATAGTATTTTTTTCCTTTGTATTCTCTGTAGTTTATGTTTTCCCTGTGCTGGTTACGCTGAACAGCTAGGAGAGAAAAAAATTGAACACTCTTCTTTTTAGCATAATGGCTAAAAGATTTTCAGAGGAATAAACAGACCACCAATGTATGTTTGCATATTTTCCAAGTAATGTAACTGATAACCTTATAGAATACATGCAAAAAGATAAACAAAATGTTTTAATATTGCTCTGTAAACTTTTATGCAACTGGAACTATGAAATTAAAAGATACTTGCTCCTTGGAAGGAAAGCTATGACAAACCTAAACAGCATATTAAAAAGCAGAGAGATATCACCTTGCCGACAAAGGTCCATATTGTCAAAGCTACGGTTTTCCCAGTAGTAATGTATGGCTGTGAGAGTTGGACTATGAGGAAGGCTAAGCGCTAAAGAATTGATGCTTTTGAATTGCGGTGCTGGAGAAGACTCTTGAGGATTCTTTGGACTACAAAGAGATCAAATAAAGGAACCAACCTTGACTGTTCTTTGGAAGGGCAGATTCTGAAGCTGAAGCTAAAATACTTTGGCCACTAAATGAGAAGTCAGGGTCCATTGGTAAAGACCCTGATGTTGGGAAAAATTGAAGGCAAAGGAGGAGGACAGCAAAATATGATATGGTTAGATAGTGTCATCAATGCAATGAACATGAATTTGGGCAAAATCCAGGAGACAGTGGAGGACAGGGTCTTGGCATGCTAAGGTCCATGGAGTCGCAAAGAGTTGCGACTCCATGAACAACAACAAATCTTTTATGCCCACCCATCTAATAGGTGATGGACTCAAGAGTGTGAAGAATACAGAATATAGTGTTTCTTCTGTATAATATTTAGGGGTGGGGCAAACATTCTGAATTCCAATTATTTCCAGATGAAAGTCATTGTTTCAGCCATTTTGGGAAAGTGTCAAACTCAATAGTGCTTCAATTCAAAGTGGTCTAAACAGCCCAAAATGGTTTTGAAACATTTTACCTATTTCTAAACTTTTGTTTGTTATTTTCTAGAATGATCTCTTCAGGCATATCACAATTATGCTACCTCTACCCAATCTCTTAGTTGTCACTGTCTATCAGTGGCAATGCTCTTAGGATCAACAAACTTCCTCATTCTAAGAGTTAGATTCATTCTGAAAATGAGCCCATGGCTAGGAACCTAACAACTGCTAGATTTTTTCAAGGTCTCCTATAACCTGGGTATTTATGCACTACTCAGAGTCACTCTGTGAATGAGGTTGGACAGGCTCTAAATTTGATATATAAATAAAATAATTGTTTGTATTGTTTTGGTTCTTGTTGCTTGTTGTTCTGACACTGCCTCCTGACTCAATATTTTTAGCCTTTAGCTTCCTCTTTTAACATATTCTCGTAACACATACAGCCTATTTTTTCTAAAATAATTATAATCTATTTCCTTAGCTCAGCATTATGTGAAATGTCAAAGCTTGCTGTATCCCTTTTACTATCATTATAAGCAAATGTTATTTCCTAAGCAGTAGCATGGTTGAAATGCATTTCAGATCATCAATTGCTATCAAAGATGTTTGTGTAGCAGAAGAAAATGTTTAAATTAGAGGACTTATATTTTTTGTGGTTTTATTTTGTTTCAGGAAGCGAGCTGGAAAATATTTTTCTTAACTAAAAGAAAAAGGAGAAAAATAGAATGAGGCCAGGGAAGATCTTACTTTTTTTTTTTAACAAATGCAAATACCCTTCTTTTAACAAATGCATTGTTTAGGATTTAAAGCACCCTGAATTCAGAAACTTTCAGCTGGCATAAGAACAACTGCTCCAATATTGACAGGAACAGCCAAGCAAGAAACTTTAATGGGAATTATTCAAATCCACTTCCACCTTTTTTCTTCCTGCAGTTTTAAAAATAAGAATGTTATAAAGACATGAGTATTCTTAATTTACTGAATAAATGCAATTTCACTTTATATAAGGGCACATTTACTAATTCAATTAGTACCACTTCATACATAATGAATGTCCAACATGAATGGACATCTACAAACTTCATATAGACTCTAATGAATGTATTATCATTTTTGTTGCATCAACACACTGAGAAATGGAAAAACGACTTCTCAGCATGCATACAGCTGCAAAATTATTTACAATGGTAGGGTGGACAGATTGGGAGTTGAGCAAACATTAATATTTGACTGATACCAGTTGTAAAAAGTCTGTGGGGTCAGTAGCAAAAATTTGGAACGCCTGACGCTTCTTGCAATGTTACAGTTCTACATTCTACTTCCTTTTCTAAACAGTACAACTGATTTTCCCCAACCATCAGTGTTCCATGTCCTCATGAAATATTCTATACTCATTTAGTATTTTATCCTCATAGCTGTCTCTCTCATACACCCAAAAATCTCCTAACATGCAATTCTGAAAAGTCTTCAGCTTTCCCTAAAGCTGCTAACCCAAGTCTCTGACTGAAGGAGCTTGAAAACAGTTGGCATCATAAATAGGAATCTTAGCTTTAATATATATAATATGCAATAAATAAATAAATAAATGTTTTACAGCCAGTACATGCTTCACCACGTAGAGTACCAAGCAGCATTAAATTAAAAACTTGATTTGACCTGGAAAGAGCTCAAAATTTAAAATGTACTTTTAAATGTAGTCTATTGATGTCATCTCACAGGTTCAATAGTGGGAGAATATTTATCTAAAGATCTACCTAAAGATCTAAAGGCACAGTAAATTACTCCCTTTCAGAATGACACCCACCCCCAATATGTAATAAGGTGTAACAATGATCTGCTTTGCAAACATGTTGCAAATTATTCCAATAAATTTAATTTGCATGTTATGCTGCTTAGCTGCAGAGATGGAAATGTTATTCTCAGCCCAATATGTAATAATGTTTCTAAACTAGCAATTAAACTACTTGAAACTTTATTTTAGCACTCACTATGAGTTTACCATAAAACTTTATTCCAGCCAAATTCATGGTCAATATGCAAGCTCTCTTTAAGAGCTACTTTGTTTGGTTTTGGTTTGCCAACCTTACAATTATGCTGAACTGAATCTGTGAATGCATCCCTTGTTCTATTGTTCTCTCAGCTAATTATGTAATCAAATTGTGCAATCATATAGGACTGATTGGAAAATAAAATATAGAATGATGAATATCTAGCTATGGGTTTGTTGTTCACTACAGACTAGTATTTTCTTTTACATTTAATTCCCCTTCTCTCCTTTTCTTACTGTTCCCCATTTTCCCCCTTGTGTGATAACAAAACACTCCCCCCGCAACAAAATAAGATTTTATTAATTATATGCTATCAATTTGGGGATAAATCTTAACAACCACAAAGACAGAACTCCAAGATGCTCTATCCCAAAGCTGGTCCTTCAGGTCTTCCAACAGTAGACTATTGCCATTGTAATCAAGTCCATCCATCTTGCTGCTGGCATCCTCTTCTCTTTCCTATCAAGAGAACTAACAAACCATTATCCTGCTTATTTTCTCTTTGCAAGTTTATACCATCCAGTTTAAGTTGTTCTCTACAATATTTTCAACTTTGGCATTCCGGTCAATACAGACAACACATCTTATGTGCATGCTCTGTCTACTTCACACTGAAATCAACTATAAAATTGTCAATTCCTTTTCTACTGCATCAACAGTTGGACATAAATTTGAATAATACCATATTAAAAAGTAGTTCACAAAGTCTAATTGATATTATTTAATCTCTGGTTGCATTAGAACCATTGCATTAGAGCAGTGTTTCTCAACCTTGGCCACTTAAAGATGGGTGCACTTCAACTCCCAGAATTCTCTAGCCATTTATGCTGGCTGGGAATTCTGGGAGTTGAAGTCCACTCATCTTTAAGTGGCCACGGTTGAGAAACACTGCATTAGAGAGTCCCAGAGTAGCTTGATAGTGATATGGGAAGCATATAAGTTTAATAAATAAATAACTAACAAAATTATATTTCTTACACCTAGTGTGGATTTTTAGATATGATTTATCCACTGCATAATGTTCAGTGTTTAAGTTTCATCCATGAAATCAGCAGAGGATAATCTCAGATCCTGAATCATAAGATTAGTAATCTGTCTCTTTATCCATGTATGATGCAATAATTTGGGCAGGTATTGCAGCAACTGGAAAAATGTTTTCTCAAAACAACAAAATTTATTAGAGAGCCAGTTCAGTCTAGTGATGAAAGCACCAGGCTGGAAACCAGGAGATGGTGAATTCTAGTCCTGCCTTTGGCAAGAAAGCCAGCTGGGTGACTTTGGGCCAATTACTCTCTCTCAGCCCAGCTCACCTCACAGGCTTGTTGTTGTGGGGGAAATAGGAGGAGGAAGGAGTATTAGGTATGTTTGCCACCTTGAGTTATTTATAAAAATAGTAAAAGTGGGGGAGGAAAGAATCTCAAAAAAAGGGAGGGTATATATAATTTAAATCCGTTGTCTATGGAGATGTTCTATCTAAATCAGAGTTTTCAATTTGTCGTTTGAAAAACCCTAGGGCTTACTGCAAAAAAAATGAGTGGGTTCCATTAGACACTAAAAGCAAAATAAACAAAATGTTCACTTGAACGCAGCCTGGGTTTTCATCACTGCAGTTTTGTCTATTGAACAAGGTTTTAGAATTTTATTTTAAACAAATAGTAACTGGGAATTAACGATAAACGCATTCTTGAGGATGGTTGCTTCAGGGATAGCAGTTTCTCTCTTGTCCAACAGCTAGAAAGATTCTGTAAAGAGAGGGTACATTCAAGAGCACAGTACATAACCAAACAATTCAATTTTCACTTCTCCTCCACCTCTTCTTGTTAATTCATATGCCCTTGCCATGTCCCTCAGAATTGTTATCTTACACTCCTCTTTTAGGTTCTTCTTGTAACCTCCTACTTGCAGGCCCATCCAAATCAAGTTTGCTCCACTTCTTCTTCCTCTCATTCAGACACAATTCACTCCAGATGACAAGTCCAGAGTGCCCTCAGGGATGAAAAATGCAGTTCCTTACATACCAAACCCTCATGTCTTCTCTCCTTTCTCTCTTACTCACAAGTAAGATTTTCTGTCTCTCCTTGAATGTGGAACCTTTGCCTCTTCTTCTAGGCTAATGGTTTCCTATTTTATCCTGGTTAATGCTTGTTTCCTGGTTAATGCTTGCTTCTCTTCTTTCTCCCCAATGTGTCTGTCAACATACAGTAAGGCAGTGATGGCGCACCTTTTAGAGACCGAGTGCCCAAAAACTGGCCCTGCCCCTGCTCTGCCCCCTGCCCCACTCCCACCTCGCCTGCCCGCAGGGCCACTCACCACCTCCAGGGCCTGCCGCAGATCGCCCAGGCAGCCCAGCAGCGCTATGGCAGCCACGCCCTCTGCCTGTGCCCACAGCATCAACTGCTGCCTGGCTGCCATGTCCTTGGCTGTGCTGCTTCGCATGGGCCACACTCGGGGGGTGACTCTCCTCCAGGGGAGGCTGCTGGTGAGGAGGGGGTCGTGGGGGAGGCAAGGCTGGGGCAACAGCATGTGTGCCCACAGAGAGGGCTCCGAATGCCGCCTCTGGCACCCGTGCCATAGGTTCGCCACCACTGCAGTAAGGTATTTTGCACTTACAACTGTACAACTTTTATGTCCTCACCCTGAATTGATTTCTTTCTTCTCAGTTCTTCAAGTCTACATCCCCCACCCTTTGTGGGTTTCCCAAATGTTAATAACCTTGTAGACTTCACACAAACTACTAAAGTCCTACCTTATCTCCTTCCTATGACCTAGTTATCTTTCTTTTCTCCTATTTATTTTAGTATCTGAAAAAATCTCTTTCCTATACCTCTGAGTTCTAATACTGACCTCTGCAGTTATATTTTTATTTAACTGAATGAATTTGGTGCAGGTTGGTAGATATTCGCCAAGCTAACTTTTTACCTGACAAATCCCTACTAATCTGCATCAAATTCATTCATTTCCCAATTCTACTGCAATACCTTGTATTACGTACAGTTTTAATTTTTTCCCTCAAGGTCCGGATCCTTTAGCAGGATAACATCACCCGGGAAGACAGAAGTGGGCAACTCCTAATATTACAGTATTCTTGCACAGCTCTCTACCTGTGAGGGGTTGCTGCTGTTGGTTGTTGTTGTTTTTGGGGGGGTTTTTTTGCAGACATCCTGATTCTCAACAAAATTCCTATTTCCCATAGAATTTTGCCCATTCCCCCGATGAGGAAAAACCCACTATCATCTATGATCAGAAGAGACTGACCATAGCTAGAAAATATAAATGGGTTTTTGTCCACATTTCCTTTTTGTGAGTGTCTCTAATATTATGTCATTGTAATTTCTGTGACATTGCCATGTAAAACCTAAGGCTAATGCATTTTAATGTATGATAGAATCCATTTCACTGACATTCATTTCAGTGCATTTTGGGGATGGAAGTTGCTCTTTTGGAAAATGTTATAAAGATTACCATCAAGGCAAGTTTTATTCATTTTTTTTGTATCACTGGTCTGGAAAAAACTATGTAGGAAGGTGATAAAGAACAGGATAATGGCACAAACTGGAGGGACAAATCGTTGTCAATTTAAGAGGAAATAGTAATAAACTTGAAAATGATTTGGACCATGCCGGAGCGGATTGGTAAATGATTTATGTGGTTCATTGGAGAGAAATGGAAGGTGATGATTTAAGGTACCATATCTGATATAGGATAGATTTAGTGAAACTCTGCCAGTAAAAAGGAAAAAAAGTCATTATGCAAAGTTTTAAAAATGCATCGATATACCTGAAGTTTTATTTTCAAATAAATGTTTATCCTTTTGTTTTTTAGTACAAATAGCGTGTCATAAAAACTGTCCATAAAATAGTTGACTCATATGGTGTATATAAGTTAGTTTAGACTGCATTATAATAGTGTATCTCTATTGGGCTATCTAAAAATCAAGACACTTAACCATGGTCTGCTGTGTGCATACAGTGTCTTTATTATAAGTGAAACTGGTTGGAATTTCTGGGAACTATATATATATATTTATTTATATTTCATATTTCTAAACCACCCAACTGTCTCAAAAAGGGGCCCTGGGCAGTGCTACAGGAACTATAGGAAGACCACATCTGGAAGACAACAAATTCCTAATTCTATATCTATCAACTGCCCTGCTTTCGTAATGACAGAAACCTATTTTTCACTTAATATATATTTTTCTTATATGGAAATTTCTTATCCACAAAAGAAAACCAGACTGTGTAAAGCAATTCTTTTTTAATTACCTATAAATCAGTTTAAGAAGAAATATACCAACTCAAGCATAAAAGTTCACACAAAAAGTTACAATAAATATAAGAATCAAATTTAAAGGTTTTAAATAAAGTAAACCATTTTCTGTTATCTCAGATACATAGTCATGTGAGTCTCATGGTGGTAGAAATAAGTTCATAGGTTATGTAAAAGATACGGATGGATTTATGAGCTCGCTTTGGAATGACATACAATGTTCTTCATTGTTATTATAATAAAATATATTTAAGAGCAAAACAGCATTATATATGCCCATTTCAGTTAATGCAAATGCGTTTAGATCTCTGAGAGGGAAAATGTTGAGAAATTAAAGTTCATTCCTATCAAACCACTTCAGTTCATACGCATATTGAAATGGTATGAAAAAGGATTTTTTTTTCAAAGGGGAGAATACAGAGCTAAGAAAGCAGAATATACTGTTATCTAGTATCAATCTATATAATATCAAAATACTACTCTTAATTGAATTCAGGCATTTAGCAACGTTTCATATTGATTATTTGCTTCTGTTCTAGCCACTTAATCCTTTTTACCGTTACTTAGTTTTTAGACAATCTAGAATACACCGTCACAAAATTTACAGAGAATACTTTCCTTCTGCTTTTTTAAAGGCAAACCTATAATAATTTCTTTGGTTAGAAATGTCATTTAAGAGTTTTACATTTGATTTCTCTGAGCATCTTTAAATATGAGGCATTGCCAAATGGTTTGAAACGGTACCATCCAGAAAGGGCTATACTATACAATATATCTTCAATGAGAAAAGCATGCCCTCCCAATTTAAGATGGTATGATAAATCATAGCATCCCAGCAGTGTAATTACATACCCAATTGCTACATACTGACAGAACTGAAATGAAGCTGTCAGATTCAAGAAATTTGCCCTGAAATGGCCAACAAACAGCTTGAACACAAAACAGGTGAAAGGACACAGAATATCTCTCTTATCTAATCCCTTTTTAAACAATTATGTTTGTCTAAATTTGTTTACTTGGGACAACTGACTTCAAAGGGATGAGAATGCTTTTGAGTGCATATGAAGAAATTTATGCATTACATTAGAAGATTGATATTCTACAAAACACAGGACAGGCCTCCAGAATAATTGGCTATAGAATTGGTGCATCTACCAATTCTCTAATTTTTGCACTTATTCCAGAATATATATCTCACCATTTTGCCATAAAGGGCAATCAACAAAATAATGCATAGGAAAAGTTAAATTTGAGGAGTGGTTTCCCCTCTTTCCAGTTGAACAAAAAATCATTTCTCAAATTCCTTATCATTCTGGATAATTTATCTTTAGGAGGATGTCCAATACAATCATACCAGTTACAGGAGAACTAAACTGTAGTCCTCCCTAGGATTTTTGATCATATCACAAGTATTCCGTCTGTCTCTGCCGTTTCACTGACAGCCATTAATAAATTAATAACTTTGAAAATTGGGTCATGTCCTGTATTTTATATTATTACATGATCTAAGAGGGAAAGGGAAAAACAGATGGGAGTCACAAGGTCCCCAATGATTTAGAATAGAATAACAGAGTTGGAAAAGACCTTGGAAGTCTTCTAGTCCAACCCCCTGCTCAGGCAGGAAACCCTATACCATTTTAGACAAATGGTTGTCCAATCTCTTCTTAAAACTTCCAGTGTTGGAGCATTCACAACTTCTGGAGGCAGGTTGTTCCACTGATTAATTGTTCTAACTGTCAGGAAATTTCTCCTTAGTTCTAGGTTGCTTCTCTCTTTGATTAGTTTCCATCCATTGCATCTTGTCCTGCCCTCAGGTGCTTTGGAAAATAGCTTGACTCCCTCTTCTTTGTGGCAACCTTAATTTCTAGTTCTAACTCTAACCATTTGGAATATGCTAGCTTCAGGAAGGCCAAGCCACCATCTACTTGTTTGCATTCTGCTTCTGAGTCATAATTCAAACTGTGGCAAGGCACCTGGAGGATACAGCTCTTCCTTCATACTTTTCTGGCCAACCACAGAACCAGGTGAATCACCTGTTAGCATGTGCCTTTTGCCAGCACAGCACTGCTGTTCCTGGTGCCAATTATTCTGTTGTTCTGCTGCTGGCTGAGGAGAAAATGCTTATTAGTTTGAGCACACCAGACTTTAACCAATGTTCAAATGATAATGTTGTGAAGTCATTTGCTTTTGCTTTTTTTTTTTTTTACAAAAATGTGCAGTCTAAATTGAATGCACATATTGAAACATATATTCTCTGCCTGTTTTGTTGCAAAATAAGCTAAGTGTGAGGCCAATAAGGAGATACTTGGGAAGCAATTTGTGTAATTTGAAAACTTTAACATAATTTTTAAGGTTAGCAAGAAGGGCAAATCAGTTGTGGAATCATGGAGCTAAAAGGGCCATTAGTTATTTTAAAATAACAGTAATTCTGATAAACGGTTTCATATCTGGATATCTAAAACCTGCCTTTCAGCTTAAAAGATGTGTAAAATGTGTAATTGTAATTGATGTTGTAAGAAAGGGAAGAAACTGTAAGGCTAGCCTGTATCCTTTGAGACTTTCTTTTCTATGACTATTTTTCCCTGTGCAAATGTTCCATAAAGGATCCATCTCACTTTCTAGGCTCCATCTTTGAAACTTCCATATTTTTAAGTATATAACTTATTCTGACCAATCAAATGAGGACAGAGAGTCTGCTGTGTCTTAATAATTATAATGATATGTGACAAACTCCTGTACCTCTAAGCAGCTTTTGACAATATTGACCCCAGTATTCTTTTAGAATACCTTTTCAGTCTCTCTTTGGACTCAACAAGAGATGATCCAGAGAAACATCTATTTGGGAATTGCCTTGGTGGGTTCTATCATGTCTGTCGTTCTATTGTGTTATTTATCACCTATAAGAAGCTGCTGGGAAAAGTCTTTCCGAAGTTTGGAGTTACCTACTATGTGTATGCTAGCAATGTACAGCTGCAATTCTCATTTCTTTGGAGTTTAGGATTAGGCCTCCAGGAAGTAAAGAGCCAAATATGAAAGTGACAGAGCAAGATGAATTCAGCCAAACAGAGTTATTGCTGTTTCCATGGCCTGGTGTTCTGGGATTGGAGAATATGCTATCCTGAATGTGGTTGCACTCCTCCTAAGGGATGAGATTTGCATTCTGGGTTCCCCTTGATCCAAAACTGATACTGGATAATTATCTCAGGGGAGACTTTTATCCATTTCCTTTGATTAACCGGATGTGTCCTTACCCAGGACCCACCTCAGCTAACCACCCAAGAAAGCAGAACTCTTGAAACAGGCATTGTCTCAAAAGGATACTTTTATTGGGGGTTAGTGACAGTAGGAAAGTCAAGGCAAGATCTGGAGAAAATCCCGCTTGAATGGTATAATTATACCAGCAATATTCCTCCTCCCACCAAAGTCATAATGTCCATTTGAAATTCAGCCAATCCACAGGTGACAAAATGAGAGGGTAACTGGTACAGTTGGCACTTGTCTCAAGGTCTTCTCCAGCTTTCGTTTCTCTGTAAGTCTCTCTGATAAGGGAGACACATTCCTTTCTCAAGTGGATAGAGGTGAAAGAAGGAAAGCAGAAAGCAAAAGTTATTCCAAGCAAAAACAAATATCCCCCCTCCCCCCAGCTAAATGGCAGGCCCCAAAGCAAAGCTAAAGAATATATATATGGAAGGGAGACAATAAGGATTTGTGGACCTGACACAGAGGAGAGCTGGTTTCATTGATAAATATGTTGTTAACTTCATGGTTGGAGCTGGATCGCAATGTGGTGGCCAGGGGGAGGGGGGCAAGGGAAGGTACTATATCATCTAGAACAGTGATGGTGAACCTTTTAGAGACCGAGTGCCCAAAAACCACCTGACCCCCTGCCCCCCATCGCTCTGCCCTGCCCGCTTCACCCCCGCCCTACCCCCACCCCACCCCCGGCCCACCTGCCGGGCCACCCACCACCTCCACAGCCCACTGCAGATCGCTCAGGCGGCCCTGCAGCGCCATGGTGGCTACGCCCTCTACCCGCACCCCGCATCATCTCTGCACAACGGGACATGAGGGTGGAGTCTTGTCCCTGCTGCCCAGCTGCCATGTGCTTTGCTGCGCTGCTCTGCACCTGGGAGACAACTCTCCTCTGGGGGGGCTGATGATGAGGAGGGGGCCGCAGGGGAAGGCAGGGCTGGGGCGATGGTGCGCGTGCCCACAGAGAGGGCTCTGAGTGCCGCCTCTGGCACACATACCATAGGTTTGCCACCACTGATCTAGAAGGTACCATATCATCCTATATATATCTGGATTGTGTGATGTATTTTATTTTCAAGAATAATCTTACACTTAGTATTTGCCAAGAGACATTGTGATAGCTTTAACGTTAATGCAAATAAAACATAAGCATACAGACTTCAAGAAGCTGTTCTTTAAGTTTTTTATAGACATATTAAGCAGGCACAGCATGCTCATGAAAGTAGCTTATCTCCATGCTGTACATATATTTATGAATAAACATTTACATTCGTAGCATGAACACAAAATTGCCTAAACATTTTGAGGCATGATAATCAGTAAATATGCCTCATGGATTCTCAGCATCTGCAGGATTAATTACAGAGAACAGTATCGCAGTAAGAATCTGGCTCTGTAAAACAAGTTTAAAAGAATTCTTACCATTTCCAAGATAATAGTCCTCCTTAAGATTAGAGGATAACATGTCGACCCAGTAAGCCAGAGAAAATATCTTTAGGAAGAAATCTGAGAGACTGCAGTCTAAGGTCTAAAGCCTCAGGATTTGGGATGAAGGCTGAGGAAAGACAAAAAAAAGTTAGTTGCTTCTTTGACTAGTGACTTTCTAAAAACAAACATAAAAATTTGGCTTTCATAGCCATTCATTAATCTAAAATCTTCTCTTGCATAAGTGTTGTCAACCTAGTGTCATCACCTGTCAACGAGCAGGCATGATTTTGAAAAAATGCCTGCTGAAGCAAGTCTTAGTGTCAAACTATGAAGCAATCTTAACAGTACCAATAGATATTATTGAAATAATATTGAAGCAATAGCCAGCAATTCATATAACTTAGTTGTGATTCCAAGATGCATGACTGGTCTTTAGTGCAGAGCAAATGAGCTGTGGTGGCACAGTGGTTAAAATGCAGTACTGCAGGCTACTTCTGCTGACTGCCAGCTGTCAGCAGTTCGGCAGTTCAAATCTCACAGACTCAAGGTTGACTCAGCCTTCTTTCCTTCCGAGGTCAGTAAAATGATGGCCCAGGTTGTTGGTGGCAATATGCTGGTTCTGTAAACTGCTTAGAGAGGGCTGTAAAGTATATAAGTATATAAGTCTAAGTACTCCTCCTATTGCTATTCTCTTGTAGGATGAGCTACTCCAAAGGTGGGCCACAGCTGCCTATGTCAAGATGTGATATCCTCACTCCAAAGGATGTGACTGGGATCCCATATTTTTGCAGTTGGAGGCCTTAAGACTGAGAATGGCAGGGGGCATGTTGTCATTAACCCCTCACTTAAAATTCTGCCTTTTTTCTGCTAAATTTGTACATTCAGGGTACTTGGTTTCAAAGCAAGGAGACTTAGGCAATCCACCCCTATTCTGTTTGGACAAACATGAATCATATGATTTTTAAAAACACTCTTAATTGAAACATGTCATTAAAAATAACATGGCCAGGAACCAGTTTTACAGAGAAATCCATGTTATAAATAAACCACCTATTTCAATTTTCTTTTTTATGAAAAAAAAAGACTTCTATAGCTCTTGTATGCTGGTGCCATCATGTGGTGGAGAGGCAAGAGACCAACATATAAACATATATCTGCTTAAAGAAAGCCTTTTTAACATTCAATAGTATTTAACTCAAAGTAAGAGGAGCCTCAGAAATCAAATGCTGCCAAAAAGGGGAAAATGGGAATGAATCCTTGAGTATGTGAGTTATTATTTGATTTCATTTTAGATTTATAGCTATTTTTTTTTCTTAAATCGCTTTTTCTACCCTCATCTACATTTATATGGATGTTGTTAGCTGTTGCCAATTATTGACTGCAGTTATGCTTGGACTGTAGTTTCAGTTAATTAACCCAAATCTGGATACTAAACTGATGTATTATTTAATTAATACTTTAAATGCTTGAGCGATATTGAATTGTACAGTAGATCAAGTAAGTTTTTATTAGTCCAGTGACCAATCCTCACTAGCAGAGTATCTTTCTAAAATATAGCTTTTGTAATGTTGGCTTCTAAATTCTTTTATTATTTACTTTATTTGATGTAGACTAAAACACCTCCCCACCAGCAATGAACACCCAGATGAGCAGAGATTAACACCAAGATTAACATCAGACCAACAATCAAGATCAACCCCGACTGCTCTTTAGAAGGCCAGATCCTGAAGTTGAAACCTCAATCAAGGAAGTCAACTGTAAACAGCCCAACCTAAGAACCTCCAAAACCACTCTCACCAACACGGACAGGGCAAATCACAAGAGTATAAGCTGCAATCAAGCCCCACTGCCAATTGGACTGATGTTACATTGTTTGGGTAATGAAACATCTGCAAGAAAACAACCAAGCACAGAGAGCACAAAGAACCCTCAATTTTTTATTGATTTGTAGATAAATCTGTTAATAGTTGATTTGTCAGAGTACCAAGCCTGTAAGAACTCTCTTGCCTTTTTGAATCCGGCGTACTCTTACTTTTTTACAGCTTCCCAATTAAAACTGTGGATGAATTGGTTAGTCTGTTATGAAAATTAAGCAATTTTCAATGTATCTTCTCACTGTAGTTGATGTTCACGGATGCATTTTTTCTTCTTGTTGTTTTCTGTCTATTTAGTGGTGTTGACAGTCTATGTATTATTATTATGTGTTGTAAATGACTCCTGTTTTGTCCTTCTTTGGCTATTGGGTTTGCTTAACATACTTTGGATACATTTTGTTGGTTTATGAGCTACTGTGACGCCTGAGGATTGTAGTAGTCTCTTGGTAGTTTCAGAGATGTTTTTCGTATATGTTAGAATTATCCTTTTCATGGGTAGAATAGGTTATATACTTGTTGGTTGCAGGAAAAGATATTTTTTGATGAAGTTGCATGGATATCCATGCTATTAGAATATATTATATAGAGCATCTATGTCAGCTTTTTGGAGTTCTTTATTATTGCAATATGTTTTTGCTTTTCTGAAGTTCTTACACGGCTTCTTTTGTGTTTTGTTGGGTTGGGCTTTTGCTATGATAATTAAGTATTTGATCAGTATGGTTTGTTCTGCAGTACACTTTGGTTTCTAATTTACTATATTTTCCCTGCTGATATGTAAGATCAGGAAACATAGTCAGTTCTGGTAAAAACAGTATTCCCATAGATACAGACCAAATATGGCTCCATTATGTGAATGACAAATTTGTCATTATCAAAAAAAAGATCAACTAAAGTACACATATAAAACCTATCAAAAGTGGGAAAATTGGAAGTCCAGACAAGTCAAATGAATATAAAGGTTTATTGCAAGCTTATTGCTCTCTACAAGAATCTGAACTACTAATGGGCAAAGCAAATTGGCAAGGACAGAATAACAGAGTTGGAGAGGATCTTGGGGGTCTTCTAATCCAACCCCCTGCTCAGGCAGGAAACCCTATACCATTTCAGACAAATGGCTGTCCAATCTCTTCTTAAAAACTTCCAGTGTTGGAGCATTCACAACTTTGTTACACAGATTAATTGTTCTCACAGTCAGGAAAGTAGATAAGAGTCAATGGAATTCAAGGTGGGCTGGACTTGAGGGTGTGAAGGGACTTGAGACTTATGATGAGTTAGACACCTCCCTTGGGCTTAGCTTGCTCATCTCCTACAAAACCATTAACAGCATTTTCCATTGAGTAAAAAAAAAGAACAGCACATTACATCACTAGCTCTACTAAGAATGCTGAGATGGACAATCCCACTTCTGTTTCTCTGACTTGTTCTATATTTGGACAAATTGGAAGTAGATGATGAGTTCCCTAAGTAAATTTGTGTGTTGTTCTAGGTTTGGTGTATTGTGTAATACTGTTGCAGTGGTTTCATTAGTCAATTCTGGATCTATGGATGTGAACAGTTGTGGATATGGAGACATCCACAAAGGATTGTGTACTTCAAGCCTGAAAGGATTTTTTACAATATCATTCCTAAAGTCTTCAGAGTAGACTTAATAGTCTTATATTTAAAAGAAGATCCTCTTATGTATGTATGGATAGAAAACAAGTGCTAATATAGAGGAATATAAATACAGGTAGTCTTCATTTAACAACCACAGCTGGGACTGGCAGATCAGTCATTAAGCAAAGCAGTCACTAAGAAAAACTGGAACTGTATTTATAATCTTACTGCAGTTTTCCTTTACTTTACAGACCTGTGAAGGTCATAAATGTGAGGACTGATAATAAAGTTATTTTTTCATCATCATTGTAAGTGCAAATGGTTGCTAAATGAGGCATTCATTAAACAAGGAATACTTGAAGAAGAGTTCCCTAATTAGTATTATAAAGACTATGACATTTTAGTTTTATCTGAATCTGTTGGTAGCAGTTAATAGAAATGCTTCTAATATATAAGAGTTCTTCAGCCCTGTGGGCTGAAACTTGTTGGCTTCTTTGATGATATGCAAAATTACCAGATAAATCTTAGATAAATCCAAAATACTTCTCAATATCAGAAAATGGAGGAGGAGTACTATAGTGCTCTTGTCTAACTTGTGATCTCTCCCTAGAATATCATTGCCATGGGAATTGAACACTGAACTAGTTACAGCTTGGGTTTGATCTCGTATGGGTTTTTTTAAATTCTGAATTTGTGACTCTTAAACATCACTTAATTTAACCATCACTTAATCAACAATTTATGACGGAACATAGTTTGGATTCCAAGGAAGGAAAGGGTGCATTCCACGAATTGTGCAACAATTTGTCTGAAATGAGCAAGAGTTAGACTAGAAGACCTCCAAGGTCCCTTCCAGTTCTGTTATTCTGAGTAAGAGGCAGCTCAGTTCAGAAAGTTTATGTGAAAGAAACAGGGTGAAGGCAACCCCTCCTTAATAGTTGTCAGAGCATACGCTTGTAGATAGCATGTTGCTTCAGTTTGGCATGTTTCTATCTATAGGTATGGAGCAATAAAAAAAAACTGCTTGGAAGAATCACCATGTGTTTTTCTTGGAGCCTGATATAATTTACGAATTGTTTTCATTAAAAAGCATTGCATACAGTATATACACACGTTACACCTATCGTATTGCACTTGATCGTTCACATGTGCAAGTCATCAATTCCTTGCTCAAGGAAGCCAAGGAGGAGATGCTTGCAGGCAGTAAGTGCTGTCCTTGGGTGCATTTCACTTGAGCTGAATTTTGTATTCAGTAGTTATCCTTCCCATATGACTAAGATCTGTGCATTTCTCCTGGAGCAGAACTACCAGCATTATGTGTGTTGCCTTTCACAAGGGAGCTATTGTGATGGTTGCTTCATTCATAGGAGACAAAGATAAATTGCATGACAAAGATAAATGTGAAAAATTCAGCCATGGTAGCGCCCGTCTTTCCTTCTCATCTGCTCCACCGGGAGGCTGCTAATAGTAATCCAATTCGGGAGAACAAAACCAGTTTCATATACAGTGATTGTGATAAAAGATGCTTTCCCTACTTTTAGGTGTATATGTATTTCCTCCTTCCTTCCTCCTTCCATTATGTATTCATTTGGACAGTGATTAATATTTATATTTTACTTACAGTATATGTAAGGGTGTAGGTCTATACATATGTTGTATATAGTATGTTTAAATGTGTATTATGTATGTGTACACTTTGAGAACAAGCAACTAAATTTTATTTTTAATGTGTATCATTGTGCCCACAGTAAAAGGACAATAAAGGTTATCTATCTATCTATCTATCTATCTATCTATCTATCTATCTATCTATCTATCTATCTATCTATCTATCTATCTATCTATCTATCATCTATCTATCTATCTATCTATCTATCTATCTATCTATCTTTAATGCTGCCTTCATGAAGGTTTACGCAGGCATTGTTTAATTAATTGCCTACAGATGCATTTCATTATACTGTATATGGGTATTAAAAATGCCACTGAGAAAATCTGAATCCCGGAGTAGACCACGGCCATATTTGAAACGCTTGATCATCAGCCTGAAGCCCTACCAGTCATTTTGCTATTTATACCTTTATTACTGGTGACTCATTAATCACAACCTTCACTTGTAAAACAGCAGGAATGGCCGAAAGCAGCACTTAAGAAAATGGGTGGATTTCCTGTACTTGTTTTGCTCAAAGATAAAACCGAAAAGAACATCTATCCCAGCACTAGAGGACTGTTTTTCCAGACATGATCAACTCTTTTTCCGCATATTGTGCATAATTCTGTAGTCATGATAAAGTACACTTTTAGTCAGCTATTCAAAATGAGATGAAAAGCATACAGTATATATAAGCAATATGTTCTGCATTTGAAGTAAATGCTGTGAGGAAGCAGAAGCAATAATATCTTCTCTTGATGGACTGATAGCGAGGCAGACTAAAAATAATAGCAGTTGTCAGACAATAAGAATAAATACCTGAGAGGTAAAGCAACTATCTCTAGGCGCTCTTCCTGACAGTTTAAGTTTTATTCATATTCATAATACTGCAAAATTCTAAACCATAACATGTAGAGATAACACATAAATTACTGGCTGACTGGCTGGCTATATAAAATCTACACTATAACAAATTCTAAGAAACCAAAAAGATATTTGGATTTTTATTTTTCAGCAAATATCCCATAAGCTTTTTTAAAAACCACAAGAATCCACCAAGGCTGAACATATTCCACTTGGGAAACAACACCACTTGCTGTGCTTTCTCAGTCATGAAATACGTTCAGATGTGCTCAGTGTCATTCTCTTTTGGAGGCTGGCTTTTCCCTTTCAGCACTGAGTTTAAATATCTACCATGTAAAGTATTTTTGAAAAAAAAAATACAATGAGTGGCTGTTATAGACAATAAAAATGAAGTAGAAATTGTTTACAAATTGCTCTACATATCATGTTATAGACATTGAGAATGTAATCAAAATTACAGTCAGAGGAGTGTTCATTTTATACCTGTGAAATGCATGGTTTGTAGCTATGGTCATCCAAACCGTGAGCATATGTTTTTCTCTGATTTCTGTTGTGGAAATCCTGGCTTGCATCAAGCCAGATTTTTCCATTACACGTGAACAGAGGAATTCTAATTTAACAATGATTAAAAAAGTAAAAGTAAAATGTTCCAGTCTCTTAAACAAGATTAAGCCACAATTCCATAATTCCGTAGTAGAAAATTGTGATTAATTTAAAGTGGTTCTTGATCCTTGAACATAGCAACAAGAGAAGAGGGCCAAGAAAAAACATGCTTGCATGCAAATCTTCATTAAACAAGATTTATGGAATTATGTACAAAGTACAGAATTTAGGATATGTTTTTAGCCGTTGTGGAGAAACCTTGAAAGTATCAAGTCATTTAAAAAAAAGAAAAGAAAAAGTATATTTGCTTCAGTACAAATGTGTGGTTTTTTTTTCCAAAAGTAAACCCACCCAGGAGTTTGCCACCTTTCTCCACAGAACCAGTCCCTGGTGCCCAAATGTTTGGGGACCTCTGGTTTACAATATGCCTTCCCAATAAAGAACGGGTAAACCATGTTCCCACCAATTTCCATTCCATCCAGAGCTGCAGGAAAGGCAGCTGTGCCTCCATCTGGTAACCAGATGCAGTTGGTGAGTTTCTACCTGCTCTGCAGCTTCTGTCACCCCAGAGTTTCTGTCAAGAAAATCAGAAGCAAATGACATCTTTCTCCTTTGTATGGAGAGCCTTTGAAAAACTCCAGCACATCACTGAAGGAAGCAACTAATACGTGCCTTCCTACAGCAGGTTTTTTCACTGACTTTAAGTTATAAGAGAAAGCCTGAATCTTGCTGGGGACAGGAGCCAGTGGAGCAATACAGCAACCTCAGCTGGGATTTCAATGCAGTTCTGAAACATGCCACTCTACTAGCTGCCAACAACAGAGTTTCATTCTTCAGCATCACAGAATTGTAGAGTTGGAAGAGAGCAAAAGGAACATCTAGTCCAACTCTGAAATGTGCAGAAAAAGCAGTTAAATCATCCTTGTAGTGGCAGCTATCCATCCTCTTCTTAAAAATATCCAGAAATGGAGAATCCACAACCTTTGTGGGTTAGACTGTTTAAGTACTGAGGAGATATTACCAGCAGTTCTTCTTTATATTTAAATAAAATTTAAGTAGCTGTAATTTGTAGTCATTATTATTGTTCCTTTGTTTCTGTGGCAATGACCATCTTCCATATGACACTTTTTATGTCCCTGCACACTGATATCTCCCTATGGTCTTCTTTTCTCCAGACAGAACATCCCTGGTTCCTCTCAACTGTCCTCAGAAGGCATCTATGTCCTCAAGTCCCTGAGTTATCTTTGTTGCTTCGTTCTGAACTTGTCAACATTCTTCTGGAAATGTGGTGCTTAGATTTGTGTATAGCTCTCCAGATCTCATGGAGGGCAGAATAAACAGAAACAGAACAGAAACTTCATACACCTTTGGCATGTTTCTGATGTTTCCCAAAACTATGTTACCCCTTCTGGCAGCAATCTCCCACTGCTGATTCATGTGCAGATTGTTGTCAATGACCACACCCAAGGTCTTCTTTAATGTAGTGCTTCTGAGCTATATTGTGTATGTGTGTATGTGTCTGAAAGGAAGTGAAGCTGGAATTGCTATCTGTATTTAGGAAAAACAGGGGCAGCCAGGCAGAAATGCTTCTCGTCCCCACTTCCCCAAGACTTAGCATAGCTCATGTTTTTTAAAGTTATGTTTACATGGCAACATCAACTTGCAAAGCCTAGAAAGATGGAGTTAATGGACCTATTGTTACTTAAACTGTGTCCCACAATAAAGCATTGTATGCAGAACTGTTATGCTGTGTGTGTCCAGTCCTTCAGGAAAAAAACAATCCTCACAATAACCTACATTTATTTTTCACCCTAAAGGTATTTTATATTTTCCGTTGAAGGACATTCCTGTCAGCATCTTAAGCTCTTCTCATTTCATTACTTTCTTATGCTTCTGCATCCTTTTTAAAATATCAAATATCTGCTGGTTTAAAACAGTTTAGAACAGGAGTAAGCAACCTTGGCTCTTTTATGACTTGTGGACTTCAACTCCCAGAATTCCTAAATCAGCATGGCTGGTTCAGGAATTCTGGATATTGAAGTCCACAAGTCATAAAAGAGCCACGGTTGCCTACCCCTGGTTTAGAACAAGGCAGTTTTTATACAGTTCCTAACAGCAGTGTCAGTTGAAACAAACACTACTTAAAAGTTTGGTGTGTATGTAGGAATAAAAGCTCTGAATAGTGCTATTATATGGAGACAAAAGGAAAAAGAATGTTCTCTAAAAGGAAAAATGTAATCAAAGCCCCAACCACACCAACTTCTGTACATTAATGATGGAATCTTCTGAGAATGAAAATGGATGGTAGTTCTCACTAACCACAACTGGAACCAGAGTTTCCACTGCTAAGCAAGATGGTTGCTAACTGAGTTTTATCCAATTTTATGACTTTTTACGCCACAGTTGTTAATTGAATCAAACAGTCATTAAGCAAATCCACTTTCCCCCATTGACTTTGCTTGTCCATGGAGATGCTGTGAGAATCATGGAAAGTCTGGTCATAAGTTACTTTTTTCAATGCCACTGGAACGTCAAACTAAATGATTTATTGTAAACCCACGACCACCAGTACACAATCCCCACTTTGTCACATTCACTGGTAAACATTGACCAAGGTACACTTAGCCATTTTCCAAGCTGCTGCAAAGTGTTTGACATGTATGTAGCAAATATAGAGCTATAAAGGTATTTGGTTGAACATTTGCATTAGTAAATAGAAAAGCTTCTTTCAAATAATGTTGCAGAGAGCTCTCTGTAAAGTTATTATCTGTGACTTTTGTGATCCTTTTAAGAAGCAAACTGCATTATGTGTAATTGTAGCTGAAGGGTGGGATGTGATGTCAATAATTCCAGCTGTCGATATATTTTTTTTGTTTTTCTTAGGCTTGTCTATATTTGTTAACCGAAGCTTAAATAAGATAGCAACCACCCTGTGGCAATGATTAAGTTCATTTAAAACAAAACAAAAACCAGAAGATACCCATGACTGATACTTTGTGAAATTTCAACCCTGGCATAGGCATTCTGCTCAGGTCTCTTGTGATTTATCACAATGAATCAATAATGTCTTCTAGCAGAAATATTATTTGATTCCCACTGCGGTTAGCTTCCAAGTTCAAAACCACTTTTCCTGTATTAAAATTCAGCCATCTTGGTCCAAACAGATCTAATGGTATTTACAGACCATGCTGCTTGCAAAATTTCAACTCTATCCTGCCAATTTCCATATCCTGACCAGATTGCCTTCTTCACTGCCCTTAGCGTCCAGATGTATCATCTGCATTTGGACCAATAATCATTACCAGATTCTTGGATGCCATGGCAATAGCTTCCCCTGCCAGATAGGAAGACGGGAAGAGGTCCATCTAAAATCCAAATTCAGATAATGTAGAAAGAGACACCAGAAGGGCAGATCATTTTTCCACCAAAGCTGTTCTAGTAGTAGGATAGACATTTACTTAAAAGATTAATATTCACATCTGCAGATGATGAAGTTGTCATTATCACAAAGGTTCCTTGCCTGGGGCATCTCGTCTGTGTGCCCCAAAGTAATTTTCCATTCCTCAGCTGTTAGGTGTTTTTCTTACCTTGCAGCCAAGCACTTTCTTTCCCAGCAGTCTGTTAATCACAACTTCATGTGAATGGAGAGCATTAAGCTAATTTCCTGCTCATCATAAAACTCTTTCCTGTTTAATAGCCTTTCATATGTTTATATGCTATCAAGCCAATTGTGCACTTTAATCCGATGGGTTATTTTATAGAGTTGTGTCTTTAAAAGCAAGAGGAGCACAGATCAACTCTCGGTCATTATGACATCACAATAAAATCTCCCTTGTAATGCTATCTTTTAAAGACATTTTGTGAAGACATTTTTTGTTTGTTTGTTTGTTTTGGTGAAGGTTGAGAACACTCTCTATATAGCTTATTTTGGCCAACCTATTTGTACTGAATCCAAATAATAGAAATGGTTGTTATAGCCTTTTACAAGAAGATTAAGTCAACCTTTTGTGACCTACAACCACTATTTACTAGTATGGTGAATTCAGTTTGTATATGTATTTGTTGTTCTGAAAAGCTACAGGGCACATAGTAATGATGCAGTGATATTAACAGGGGCAAGGACAATTATTTTAACTCTTTCTGAATGTGGAATTGTTATTAAAAAGTCTGTTAAATCTACCAGTTGTTCAACACTCTTGTTCAATTTTGATGGTAAAAGCTACAGAATAAAATGTAATCTTAGAGGATCTCTAAGAGGGGAGAGCAGGGACATCCGTGGGAAGTTAAACGAAACATGGGGCTCTAGCGACACAATTGAAATTCCATCTCCATTTTACATGCAACACAATACAGGTAGGCCTCGACCTACGACCACAATTGAGCCCAAAATTTCTGTTGCTAAGCGAGACATTTGTTATGTGAATTTTGTCCCATTTTATAATCTTTCTTGCCACAGTTGTTAAGTGAATCTGGTTTCCCCATTGACTTTGCTTGTCAGAAGGTCGCAAAAGACGATGACATGACCCCGGGACACTGCAACCGTCATAAATACGAGTCAGTTGCCAAACATCTGAATTTTGTTCGCGTGACTGTAGAGATGCTGCAACGGTTGCAAGTATGAAAAATGGTCGTAAGTCACTTTTTTCAGTGCTGTTGTAACTTTGAACGGTCACTAAATGAACTGTTGCAAGTTGAGGACTACCTGTATGTGTAAAAAGGGGTAGAGCTTTAATTGCGCAACTGCAGCTGCCCTCTTCACTTTTTTGTTGCTGCTCTGCCTGCAGAGAAGCCTGTGGAGGAATTTTGGGTGGGCCTGAGGAAATACAAACTGAATAAATTAAATGTAGGTGGCCTCACCTATTCAACCTTGACATATCATGCAACTATTAAAAATATAAAAGCTTTATCAGAAGCAGGAAGCAAAACTATGAAGTGCAAGGCTTTTAGTGTATCTAAAGACAGGTAGTCCTTGACTCATGACCACTGTTGGGGTCAGAATTTTCGTTGCTAAGCAAGGCGCTTGTTAAGTAAGTTGGACCCAATTTTACAACTCTTTTGGTTGACCAGCTGGGAAGGTTGCAAATGGTGATCCAATTACCCTGGGACACTGCAACCATCATTAAATACAGGCTGGTTGCCAAACACCCAAATTTTGGTCATGCGAAGAAGCAACCAATTGCTTGTAAGTGCAAAGGCAGATCATAAGTCACTTTTTTTCAGTTCAACTTTAAAAAGTTGCTAAATGAACGATTGTAAGTTGAAGATATCTGTATTCCAAAAAAGGGACAATAAATCCTGCCTTTTAAGTTGTCCGACCCACAGCTAAAATTTATTTCACTGAAGCATGACAGCAATGGAGCTCTAGGCCTGAATATGGTCTAACTTTCAGAAGAAGCAAAGGCCTCAGCAGCATGACCATCTTTGGGAAGGGAATAGATTGCATGTGAACAGGACAGTGGTTCTTCAGCACCACTGCTGGTTCTAAGCTCTGTAGAGATGGCTGGACAGAATTAGTCAAGCCATTTTTTGAAAGCCCTTTCAAAGCAGGGCCATTTTACAACTCATTTTACCTGCTGAGCTATTTCTTGCAAGATTCAGCTTTCAGGTGCTGGTAAACTAATAATTCTGCACTAGAAAATAGAAGAGGTAGAGAAAAGCACTGCAGAGGCCTGATCTTGTTTCTAGTGATGGAAGATTAAAACATACATACACACACACACACACACACACACACACCCCAGATTGAAATGTAAGATTATTTCTGAAGTTGTTCTCCATAAATAAGCAAAGGATCAGGACCAATATTCAATTATCCTAGTCACAGGTACCCTGAGAAGGAGAAGGAGACAGATTCTGAGTTTCCTAGACTCACAGAATTTTTAAAAAGGACACAACGATCCACTCATAGTGGCTTCTCAGTCATTAGTTCTTTCAAGTGCCAGACTGCAGACATTTCTAGGACATAACATCAATCATTTGAAACCATGTTTTTCAATTAAATTTAACAGATCCAAACAATATTTGAGGTTCCCTAAGCTGTAGACATATGAGTTCCCAAGAAGGGGAGACAAAATGTTTGAATAATATCATTTATGACATGAGCCACCAAATACTTTTACTCTCTGGGCAGATTTGCTGCAGTGCAGCTTTACGTTCCTTTTGTTCGATGAGAACAAAATTCTGATCATGAACCTTAGTCAGTGTGACTGATGTTTAGAGAGAGAGGAAGGCATAGTCCAAAATTACCTGGAGGGCTGCTTGTTTACATCTGCACTTGAAATGGTACATGTTGTCTTCAGATGTCAAAGGAAATTTGTAGGTTTAGGTTTAAGGATTTTTCTTATGCTCACCAGAATAGGTTCCCCTGTTATTTCGATGAAGATGTTCAGTCATCCAGGTAAAATTGTCTAGAGGTTGAGTCATGGCAACAGGACTTATTTTCCATTTTTTAGCAGGCTCCTGTTATTGTTTTTAAAGAATAGCTCATTTTCTTCACCCATTCGTGAAATACAGAGATAACTGCAAGTTATATGTCTATGGAGATTCTCAGTCATCCAGGTCATGGTTGTCCCAAAGGTGCTTTTTCACGAGGCAACTGGACTTTCTTGTTTTTGTTTGAAGACGTTTTGCTTCTCATCGAAGAAGCTTCTTCAGCTCTGACTGGATGGTGGGGAATGGAAGGATTTATATTCCCTGCAGACAGCTGGTCATTTGCATACTTTTAGAGAGTCACTGCGGCCATTTGGAGGTTTACCTGGGTCCTCAGGGTCACCTGAGTAGTGCAAATGTGTGTGGAGTCTTCTTGGCTGCAGGGTGTTTTCAATGACTGTCTAAAAGAATGCAAAGGACCAGCTATCTGCAAGGAATATAAATCCTTCTATTCCCCACTATCCAGTCAGAGCCGAAGAAGCTTCTTGGATGAGAAGCAAAATGTCTTCAGAGAAAAACAAGGAAGTCCAGTTGCCTCCTGAAAAAGCACCTTTGGGACATCTGCAAGTTATGTTTTTTTTAAAAAGGACAAGGTGGTAGCAAAAGAGGTGCGATGACTGTCAAACCAATGCTTTGATGGCATCCTTGACTATTCCCCCCCCCCCATAGTCTGCAGATATCCCTGACTGAGAGACATTTCTCTTACCCTTTAAGTGAATGGTAATAGCTATATTTACCTTCCTGCCTGTTTACTGTACTTACCTTATAGGAGTAACATGGCTCTAAAAGAGAAAGATTTTTTAAAGCAGAAGTGTAGAAGACTTCTGGAATAAATATGTTGCAAATACTTGCTTTTAAATGAAAATTCATTTACCTAGCCTTCACCAACTGGCGGAAACAAATAACAAGTTGACTTCTCAGGGCCATGAAACTGAACATGCCAGAGTAGCATCTATGGATCTTGCCCAACTTGGCAGTAGATAGAAGAGAGAGAAAAAGAGAGAGAGAGATGAATGATTGTTTCCTTCTATTCAACTGTGTTTGATTCTTGGAAACTGCCTGGACAAATCCTTGCAGTTTTCTTGGCAAGGTTTTTTTTTTTTTTTTTACAAAAGTGGTTTGCCGTTGCTCCCTTTCCAGAACTGAGAAAAAGTGACTGGTCCAAGGTCACCTAGTTGGCTTTGTGCCTAAGGAGGACTAGAATTCACAATCTCCCAGTTTCTAACCTGATGCCTTAACCCAGACATGTCAAACTCGCGACGTCACGTGACGTCGCGCAACGTATCAGGACGGTTTTGCCATTGCCAGCAATGGGGTGGGCGCGGCTTCTGCATGATGTGTCCAGCCCGCAGGCCGGCAGTTTGACACCCCTGCCTTAACCACTGCACCAAATTGGCTCTCAGGCTTAAATTATGAAGTCCTAATACAACCACTCCAGTCTAGTTACAATTTCCTGGGAAGAGAATTTACAATACTTAGAGGGGGCAACAGAAGCCATCTGACCCATTGAGTAGGCAATGCCTTCCCTCCTTTTGTTTTCAACTCAGGTACTGTATAAAACATTGATGCAGTCATGCTTTCAGCTCCTGTATTTATCCATTTACCAGAGTAAGCAGTCCATTAGTCCCAATTTGGAAGACAGAAGCTAGATGTATTTTTTTAAAAAGAAATGTGGCAACCTGGTTCCAACCTGCTTCTACATTTGGGAGAGAAGAGAAGGTGCAACGTGTCAAAGTATGAAAGCCCCAAAACACCTACCACCATTTTTTCCTTTAGATTATAATTTATCTTTCTTGGCTTTTGTTTGTCTCTCTTTCTCTGCTTTTTGTCCTGTATTAAAAATAAATCCAAGCCAACATTGATAGCAGTGAAATTACTGCCCATGATGGAACAGGGTATAATTCAGTAATTGAAATCCAATACAGAGCAAAAGCCAGCCATTTTAGTCTGGCATAGTATTGCAAAATATCATATTCAATAACTGTGGCCAGCCAAGAAGAATTTCTATCTCCTCTCTTATCAAGGAAAAATTACTTTCAATATAGTATAACGCTGTCCTTCTTAAAGGCAAGCTAGCCTACATCCAAGTTTTATATTCCAGCTAGAAGAAATTTACTATAAGTTAGAATATATTGAATGGATCCAAAACTTTCCCAATTTTGATTTAGCTGGTCTTTTTCTTTCCTTATAGGTGAGGAAGCTATGTGCTATTTCAATATGAGAAAACTACACATGAAGAGTCAAAGACATCCTGGTTGCATAATGTAACACTTTGTAGAATTAAGAGAGATAGCTACAGTGATTGCATCCATCTTCTTTCATAATTCCACATGTTGCCATATTATGTATAGACACCCATCATATTTTATAAAAGGACTTCTACCACCTTTGCGACATGAAATACATGCCTACACTGACCAGAAGTCTTTTAAAGAGACAACACTCCTGATTTTCAATCATTCATTTGCCAATAAAGAGGTGAAATGATTGAAAGCAGAGGTTTTCTTCCCATTGATCTGGTGGAAATTTTAGAAAACCATAATCTGGCACTAAAGACAGAACTGAATGGAAACAAGTGCTTCTTTCACAATTCACACTTTCACTATCTGGCATTTGAACTAGCAGGAGAAAACACACAGTAACAGCAACCAACATGAACATGATCATTCTAGTTCACACTAAGGCTGTTATGATAACCCACAATTAGAGAACATTCACATTTCTGCGAATACTATATATTGCAAGGTATTTTGAGAAAGCAGTTTGCAACCACTACGTTTCATATTGTTCTATTTGGCTCTAGCGACCTCTAGTGTCTGGTTGCAAATTCTTTCTCCTTAAATTACGGTACTGCAATCTTCTCCTGGCTCTCATATTATAAAGTGAGAATTGTCATTTTTATAATATAAAAATATATAAATTTATTAGAAAGGCTATTTTTGAACCATTTTTGATTGATTGCTTGATCGTCCAGTTGACTTCTAATTGTTACTTGTTGTCAAAATTAGGTTTAGATACACAACTTGTCTAAAATTAGCTACACAAAGCTGGATTCACAGAAATGGCAAAAGAATTTTAAACAACATATGGGAGGTATTTGACTTGAACCTGCACTGCCCTTTGTGAAGACCTGTACTAAATTATATTATCCTTTGAGAACATTATTTCCAAGGAATCATGAAATTTCGGTAAGAAAGGTGGAGGATAGGTTCTATTCTACACATCACTTTTTCATTGAATATATTCTGATGTTTTTAAAATATTGTTGTCCATAAGTGTGTCTTAGCCCAGTGCTTTTCAAATTATCTGTGGTGAAGGACATTTTTTTTTTTATTTTAACCATAGTTTTTTTTAAATCCTTTAAAAATTGGATTATTAAAAAAAGGATTTGGATGGTGAATTTTATTCATAAGTGTGGGAGTCTTGGCATTTGGTCGTATCTTCAATTTTTCTGAAAGAACCACCTTCAGCTTAATCAACAGTGGAAACAGGATCGCTGTGAACAGGTGGACATTCCTCTGGATATTCTTTTGGGGGTAGTTTTGTGAGCCTCTCCCCAAAGAATATTGTGTAGTATACATATTGTCAATGAAACTGCTAATACAAGAAACAGCTATATAGAGTGAGATCACCTCAACTACTTCCTGACACGTTTTTTTCCACAACTGTGTACGTAGATTACAGCGCTATGCACATCTGAGCATAAGAACCATTGTGTGTATCAGTTATGAATAAATATATAAAATGCTTAATTCACACAATTGCTCTTCATTGCTATAGACAATTTAGTATGTACTCAAAAGGGAAGTCTGCAGATCAACTTCCACAAGCAGTGAAAGCTCTCCAGAGATTGGTTTGTAAACTTTCTCAGGCTGTTTGTATCCATGTTTCTCAACCATCAATTCCCATAGCAGTGCAGTTATAGCGTGCCACTTTCCATACAACTTTAAGCAGTTTCTCCTGAACATCTCTTGCAGGCAGAATTCACTTTTTCATTGCCTTTTCTTATTCATTCCAAGCAATGGGCACCTTACCAAAGCCTTTAATATAATCCCCCCCCCCAAATGTTTCTATTGGCCACCTGAACGAACAGAAAAGGCAGAGTTTTTAATCATAGAGCTAGCTACGTTATAAGGTGCACGTGTCGTAATTGCATGTATGCAGAAAGTGATAGTATTGAAACTTTATCATGGGGGGGAAAAATACACTTCCACACATTTTCTCTCACTGAAATCCTTGACAGGATCAGAAAAAATAAAACATCAGTTTCATTTGCTCAACTTTATTCAACCAAAATTCAATGTGCTAGAAAGTACATATAATTTCCTGTTGACAGGTTAACATGTTTTATGAAGTCTTGAAGCTGAAAGAAAGGCAAGTGGGGAAAATAGAATCGCACCAGCAACCAGTTCCTCCCACAGCAGTAATCAGGTATAAAGAGTCATCAAATCAATGTCATGTGCCAATGTGATTGAAGGGGACAACCCATTAAGCTAATTACAACTGCAATCTTGTGCAGGTCTATTTTGAATTAACTCCCATTGTTTAAAATGAAACCTGCTTCTGAGTAAACATGCAGAGGATTGGGCTATAAATAGCATAGGATCACAGCTACATTGTATCTCAGTCTAGTTTATTCTGTTTTTTTTTTAAAAAAAGCTTTGCCTTTATAATCTTCTGTTAATCTTAAACTGTATCTTAAACATTATATTTATAAATTAAACCTGTTAGCATTTATTTCTACCACACAGAAAAATAATTTTGGCTATTGGGAAGAAAGAGTGTTTTGGATTCTTATCTTTATGTACTTATCACATATTAAGCACATTCAGATGTCATCCTTAACCAAACCATTATAAGCACCAGCAGCATCTTACAGGCTGGCTCCCTCCTGATTTTGCATGGCAACATCATCTATCCATAATCCAGGATTAAACTCTAATTTGGAGTGATAATTTAGGAACAAACTATGGAATCCAGTTGGAAACTGGATTGCAAAAGACAATCTCTGAATGCCTGAAATTCAACAAAAAAAGTAATCATTTCGTGTTTTCAGAAACAAATATTGTGCAAGAGCTACTGGTGACCTGCCCCTTTATATTACCCCAATCTGTTAATTTGAGTTATGTTCCAAATGTGAATTCTTTTAAAAGGGTTTTTTTTTTAAATTATTTTTCAGTGCCTTCAAGTAAGTCTTGTTTCCTACCCATAAATAGGAAACAAGCTCATTAAAGTAGTGGACACGTGCATTCATTTTATTGAAAAGGTAAATAATATAATATCCCAAGTCTTCAGTATATATATAGTGCAAAAAAATAAAAATAATTCCCTTTTCACTGCTTAATCATGCAGTGTTATTCAGGGTCTACTGAATATCTATATAACAGAATCTGGCTAAAGCTAGTTACATACAAATGCAATTCACTTAACCTGTCTGAGATTTATCTAAGCCAGGGGTGTCAAACTCGTAGCGTCACGTGACGTGTCGTGACGTATCATGACTTTTTTGACATTGCCGGCAATGGGGTGGGCGTGGTTTCGCTATGATGCATCCGGCCCGCGGGCTGGCAGTTTGACACCCCTGATCTAAGCCAATTTATACCCAAATTCAAATAAAACTAGCAGCTAATTTGTAATACTAGGCCAGAGAAACTAGCTCCGTTTACAGATGCCACATAAATACAGCACTTGCTTCTGAATTCATTTTAAATACAGTAGTACTTTGTGCTTTAACATATAGACATAAGCTGGTCCAATGAGCTCACTGCTTGCAAACCTCTAAATTGCTGAATGTTCTTAAGTTTGAAACATCAGTGGAATTGGGCTGTTCATTGATCTCTGGTTAAAAAAAAAAATCCAGGCAGCAACTAGATGGCAACAGAGACACACAGAAAACTCTGGATTTTTGCACCCCATTTATGTATCACCTAATGAAACTAGAACAGCAACCAAAATGGAAAAACTAAAGAGGAAATAGTGTGTCCATGCCAATTAAGTTGGCATATACAGATTTCCTTTAAAGTACTGGGGGAGGGAAAATATATAGCAGAAGCTTCCAAAAAGGAAAATCTGCACTGTGTTTAGGAGCATATGTTGAGCACAGACGTAAAAACAGTCTTTTGCATTTGGCTTTTAAGTTTTTCATCTATAACCCAAGTTTTATGGAAGATCATTTCACAATCAAATGAGTCAGTTTTTGGACAGGAGATCATAAAACAGCTTCAGTCGGTAATATTTGAACAAGATTAGCTCTCTCAAAGCCCTCTTGGAAAGAAACTTTACTTCTAAATTTGTCTCTAGCATTTAACTGCAGAGCACATTGTTACTAGAGAACCAAAGAGAAAAATAAAGCAATCCTGACATACAAGATGAAGCCAACAAATTATGTCCATTTAAAAAAAAAAAGCCAATAAACAAGCAGGCATAGCTATGTGCCTTGGTTCAAAATCTTATTAATACAGAGGTAACAGTCCACTGTTAATTAACATTGAGGAGGATTGTGTCCTTTCCATAAGCCATCATAAATAAATGGCTGATGAGAATTGGGCCCATGGTGTAAGGATTAGACACTAATCATAATTGCCACCAACATCAAAAGAGATCCAAGAACTCATTAAGAATTATCTTACAAAAATAATTACATTTGAATTTGCCAGCTCTAAAACTGTATTTTCAAGCCCTATAAAAAGGCAATCTTTGAAAAGCTGCGGCTCAGAATTGGCATGGTGCAAATGAAAGTTATTTCAAACGCGCTTTGAAAGGGCAATTGCAGCTGGTTGTTGTGTCACAATTATTAATATTGCATAGCTGAGAAATGAGGTCACTTGACTTGCATTAACCCTGCAAGTTTACCCACAGAAGAGTGACACATACCATTTGCTAGTGATAAGTGGCTCTTAGTTGAAACCAATGCCATTTATGAACAGCCAGCATACGTGTTTCTAATTCCTCCCCACCACCACCAGCAGCAGCTTGTCACATGCAAACATAGGGGCCACTTTATAGACAGCAAAATACATTGCCTATCAGTGGTGGAATGTAGCATGCATATAGCTTTGATAAGAAATTGGATTTTAATGCATATACATTTGTAGAAATACTTGCATCATCAAATGAGGTAAATATGGCCTCTTACTACTGCACAAATGCCTCAATTAGCATCATAGAGCAAAAACAAAGAAAAAAAATCTCATTGTTATTTCAAAGATTTGACTGGTTTACATACTGTGGTCTTCACGTGCAGATTATTGGAAGCATTTTCCACCTGTTGAGTAATTCACATGTGCTACAGGCAGGATTAACAGAATCATACCCAGATGTTTGCCCAGTGGGGACGGCCGGATTTGTACTCAGACAACATCCTAGAGATTTTTGAGCAAAAATTATGATGTCCAATAGATCTTCTAGGGAGGTTTGTGTGGGCAGTGAGGGGAAAATATGAAGTTTAAATCCTGTTCCATGTCTATTTGTTTATAAAGCATTGAATGTTATTTACTACCATCACATGCAAAGTCCTAGTTCACATTTAATTTTCAGGTAGGATATAACTTATTTGCTTTCAGTTAACCTATGTCAACTCAACTCATTATTGCTCAGCAATAAACATCCAAGCCAGGCCTGGCTAAGCCCTGTCAAAATCTCCACAATATTCCCAAATCTTCCTCAGAAAGACTAGAGATTTGCCACAGGAGATCCATATTCAGTGACTCTGGATGGAACTCCTATGTGGAGAAAAGGAAGCTGTATTTCATTAACCCTCAAACTCTGTATAGAAAATGCAATTGATGCAATGTATTTGTTCCCAACTTCGGAAAAACAATTTCTTAGTGACAGGCTACCTTAGTAAAAAGGAAGAAAACTCAAATGAAGAAAATGCTATATATTCTACCTTAAAGTATGTGTTAAACAGACAATAATCAGTTTACTGCTCAAAGAGTTTTAAACAACAGCTAGGGTTGTTCTATGTGCATTCTTACCCTTTGATACTATACCCTTTCTTCCAATATACAAAAAGTAACTCTAAGATGTAGAGAGTTTTTTAAAAGAAGAAATACCTTATAAAAAATAATCCAGTCTTGCCTTTAGAAACACCTACTGAAAATTATGTTCAATTGCATTTTCTGCTTCACTAATGTTTCAGAGTTGCTTTAAGTGACAGAAAAACTGAAAGACAAATGAGTTAAATGCTTTTCTTAAATCAAAATAAAACAGAAAATGTATTCAAGAAAAATATAGTGGAAAATAGGGAAATAGTGCTTTGGGGAATATTAGCTGACTGAAAAATTGGAAGTAAATACCTAATATATTTTTAGTAACAGAATCATTTTCCATGTGATGATAATTTTGATTTTTTTTAAAAAAAATAGCTAGAATGGGATCGGATACAGATCAAGTTGTATAGCTGGATATTTTCCCTATTCTGAAAAGTCACTTACCTTTCCTTTTTAGAATAAATTAATTCCAAATAACTTTTTTTTACACATAGAACAGTAAAAGTATGGATAACATTTAGAAGGATAGCTCTAGCTGGAAGAATTAAATGATGAAGTGGAAGACATGTAAAAGTTCTAAATATCTTGGGCAATTGATGATGTATGGTCAAATGCATGAGAAGTATATGCAGGAATCCAGTTCCTTCTAATCAAAGCTTAGCTGGGATTTCCTAGATGAATGTTCCAGTCTTCTTGATATCCCATTTGGTCTTCTGAAGATGCATTTCCACAGAAAACCTCGCCCTAAATTCCCTCTGCCCTTGTACTTGGTAGTACCTTATCATCCTGGCACATTACTGCTTCTGTTCCTGAAGTGGCTTATGGTCCCACCTGAAATCCCCAAATCATCATAAAAGTTGCAAAGTTCGCTGGAATTTGGTGGCATATTTCCATCATTCTACACTGTTGAAGATGAAGCAATATCACAGTACCAAAAACAGACTGCAGGTCCAGCTTGCTTTTTCTGATTGCTTTTTCAGTTGTTGCCAACAAATATATTACATTCCCCCATCATTCCATTAAAAAGTCAACCTTGAAGAAAAATGTCTGTTCAAAAAGCAGTAGGTCTCTCTCAACATTTCAGTGGTGTCTCTGGTGTTTGGGCATTTGAACTTCAGAGAAACATACTATTTGGCTCATCAAGCCAATTTGATGAATTTGGGTTTTTCCTCAAGAGAAAAATCATACAGCGGATACTTCCAGCACCCAAAATTATACATTTACAGTAGTTAAGTAGGATATGTACACAGATTGGACACAATACAGCAAATAAACTTCGGGCCTGCTTCCCAGAGAGTTTTTATGGGTATTTTGAAATTTCTAGTTTCTGTGGGTGTAATTAAGTACTTATAACCAAGTAAAAAATTATATCTAATGCTCAATTCACTGTCAGTAGTAAAGAATTCTTTTAAAAAAGTTTCTCCCAGTCACAAGCTGTAGAGAAACATATCCTTTTTCTTGAGAAATTCACTTCAATCTCAATCCGGGCTGTACATAAAACAGCTCACACAATGACAGAACAGAACACCCACAAAATAAGCAACACCTTATTTCTGGAATTTGTTCCCAGCAGTGGCATGTTGAACAGAAAGGGATGTTCTTAGTATATATGCTTGTCAGGCTAGAAGTGTTAGTATGGCAATTAAAAATCCCCCGTTTCTTCTAAAACACCTCAAGCTAGATGGACATCATTTCTTGCGTTGCATTCACACAAATAGGTGTCACAATGGTTTATGGATCACAGCTACACCTGCAAGAGAGATAGGAAATTTGTATTCAATGCATTCCATTCAAGCTGATTAGAGACTAATTTTCACTTCAAGATCTCGACTCTTCAACTAGTGAGTCTTTCACAAATGAAGTCTCCTTTGCTTATCATTGTTGCAGAAAGATAGATTCCAAACAGACGTATTATTCTGCCACATGTATACCACTGATGGGAGCTATAGTATTATTGACTGAAAGCATAATATTGTACTGTCCTGAAGCAATTAACAAAAATTGTCACCGTTTTTAAATTAATCACTGAGTAATTGCTAGAAATTGCTAGCTCGCTTCCTTTAAGAAATAGATTGTTTGGTTATAAAAATGATAAATGAAAAACGACGAAAACAACCATATAAGTAGTCCTAGACATTTGTTCAATGATCTGTCAAAATTACGGCAGTGCTAACAAACCAGTCCCTGAAATTATGGCTGTTGCAGTGATCAAAATTCAGGTGCTTGGAAGCCCACCCACACTAATCCTATCCCTAACACTAACCCTTCACGAATTTGTATTCTTCAACTCCCTCTATCCCCCTCTCTCCCGCCATCTATGCCCTTTTGGCTGCTTGCACACCGCAGGCCCTGTTACCTTAGCCAATCTTCACCATCTTCTTGCTCGGCCTGGCCTTTCTGGCCACAGGAGGCTTTTTTCTCCAGATCATGCATGGTGTTTTCCTTATGAAACCTGGGAAAGATGGCCTCGTGTGGCCAGAGTTGCCTTGTGAAAGACCAGGCCAGGCATGCAGCAGCAGGAATAAAAAGACTCTGAAAGTCAGCTGGGGTGGCAGACTGTAGGGCAGCAGGGGCCTCCGAGTGCAGGGTGGCAATGTAGACTGCAGCTGGGCTGTGGCAGCTGTGGCTTCCCCGGGCCGGGTGCAGTTTTGAACTGGGCAGAACCAGCCTTTTCATTGCAGCTCGGGGGCTTCTGGCAGCCCCATAGCTATGGTGCACCACGAATCCCCTTTGGGCTATGCTGCTGGGTTGGGGCAGCCAAGGTCCCTGCCAACTCTATTATACTGTTACTGCTAAGAAAAAATACACTGTGTTTTAATTAAGAATTTGCATTTTAATAAAAATAGAAAAATATGATCTTTTGGGGTCATGGAGAAGTTCTAATTCCATTGTAAAGGCTTGAAAAACATCTCCACCATATGTTAGTGACAGACCTGAATGGTAAATTATTCTAGATACACTTTTCATTGTGTCTAAAGACATTAAGCAGGTGAGATGTTTTTAAAAATTGTGGGAGATATTTTTCAAGCCTCTATAATGAATTACACCTTCTCCGTGACCCCAAAGGCATCCCAGCAATTTTAGTGGATTGCAGGGAGAGAATTTTATTCCAGCTGCCATCAAATTATTATTCATTCCAATTGCTGTCATGTAATTACTGCATGGGGTACAATTAGAGCTTTATTTAACTTCATCCCCCTTGAAAAACTACAGTCTTTTTAAAGATCTCTTTTTTATTTATTTATTTATTTATTTATTATTTTAATTTGTATACCGCCCTTCTCCCATAGGACTCAGGGCGGTTCACAGCATATTAAAAACAAATAATAAACACAAAATACAAAAAATTACAAAATACAAAAATACAGAAAATAAACCCCGATAAAAGCCGAATTAAAACCAAATATTACAAGCTGTGTTTCCAATTAANAAGTAAGGAGATCCGGAATCATCCGGATCTCGGGGGGTAGTTCATTCCAGAGGGTGGGGGCACCCACAGAGTAGGCCCTCCCCCTGGGGGTCGCCAGCCTACATTGCTTGGCCGACGGCACCCTGAGGAGGCCCGCTCTGTGGGAGCGTACCGGTCTATGGGAGGGAATCTGTGGCAGAAGGCGGTCTCGGAGGTAGCCTTTAGGCCTTTATTCTAACTTCATTCCCTATGAAAAAGGGCAGTCTTTTTCTGATGTCTTTTATTTTACTCCTAGATGTGTCACTAATACATTCTGACACAAAAACTGAACTGTTGAAAGTCAAAGCTATAGTTTGGCTTGTCATTTTATTTAGTAGACTTCAACTGGGCTCTTCTTAATTAATATTACTGGATAATTATAGGTCAGATGGTATAGGCCATGTGCTCTGATAGGGCCTCTTCCATAAGGATTGCCATTAGGACTTGAAAAGTTAACAGATCCCTTATTTATCCCAAGTTTCTTATGCATTTTCCAAAGCCTGTCTTAATGGTCTCTCCCTTCTATCTATTTTGAGAGAGAGAGAGAATCTTCAAGATTTCCCATAAGAACCAGGTGAGACTGTGAAAGAACTAATATATTGTAAATTTATTCTGACTCTTACTAAAGGCTACTTCAATCTTTATTAAAACACTTAGGCAACCCATTTCCTGTTGGGCCATTGTTTCAGAGATATTTCCTTACTTAAACAGAGAAACAGAATGACCATGGGTGGGCAAAAATGCAGCAGGAATAGGAACGAATTCCAGCTTCCTGCCAACTTCCCCATTCCCTGTGGGAAGCTGGCAGCGTACAACATAAATCTCCTTCTCTCCCTCCCTCCAATTCCTGCCAACCTCACATTTATTTTACTTGTGGGAAGCTTGCAGGAAGAAAGCCTATGAGGAGGCCAGCAGGAAGTTGCAATTCCCAAGGCCAGCAAGCAGGAAAGTGGCTATTGCTCAATGAGGGGGGAGAGAGAGTATGTGGGGCGCATTCAAGTAAGACATGGTATGTGGGGGTGCACAAGAGATGTCATGTGAGTTGGGAAAGGTGTATGGGTGTACCCAAGAGGTGCTGCATACGTCAGGGAAGGCATATAGGACAGGCATGGGGGGGAGCGTTTGTGGGGATACATAAGAGGTGCCACATGGGTCTGGGGAGGTACATGGGGTCAGGGATAGTGTGTGGGGATGGCATGGATCAGGGCTGGCACAGGTTGGGGAAGTGCACAAGAAGGTGGCATGGGCTGGGAAGTGTGTGCAGGTGTTCCTTCCTCCCTGTTTCTCTCTCCTTCCTTTTCTAGTGGATTGGTAAATGCCTGCTGCTGTTTGGGGGAGGAAAGAGGGATTGAGGGACTGGCTGGGAAACTGCCACTTAATGTTGAAAATGAAGATCACATGACTGCAGCAGCCAGTAGAACTGAAGGAGCCACTACTTTCCCATATTTCATTCCCTCAAGAATCATGAGTCCCAGATTTTAGAGGCTGTAAATTAGCCTATCTGAAATACCTTGGTTCAAAAATTGGTGCCCTATGCGGTATCATTCTGCTCAGTTAAAGTTGTGAGTGCCATTGAAAGTTTAAGCATATAAATTCTAAGGCTACCCAGAACAATTTAATATTCAATATACCTGAAGTGGAGATTACATAGTTACGTATATGCCAATGGCACAATGCTAAATTGCCAATGGGTAAATCTAATGAAAACACAAACATGTAGCAAAGATCTGGGATTCTATCCGATTCAGTCAAGAAAATGATCAGCAATCATCAACAAGAGCCATAGCAGGAAGTTAAACAACATATAATCAATTTGTCTGTCATTCTATGCCAGTCTAAACCAATGCACTGCTTACCTGCATAACTTCTTCCAGTGCTCATGTTGTTTGGTAATAGTGTCCATTTGTCAGTGACAGGATTATAATATTCTACAGAGGCCAAATTGCAAGAGCCATCATCTCCCCCAACCACATAAAGAAGTCCATTCACTGCACACACACCTACAGAGAGAACAAAAACAGTACGGCAGAAGTCCTAATTTTTATAGCTGCTGTCATGGCAAGACAGAAAGGCAAATTTAATATTGATTTTTATTATTAACACCTTTTATTCCACAATTTACTGAAATTACACACATTCTGTCAGTCATACTAGTGGTTTCTGCTTGCATCTTTCTTTCTTTTTTTTGCTTTTTTTCTAATCATTAAGAAAACATTATTTGTGAAAAGCCAACCAACCCGCAGGCATAACAAATGATGACAACTAATAGTTGTGTTTGTAATCCATAATAAAAATGAAAATGAAAAATAATAAAAATGAAAAATGGATCTAAAAATTATTGTTAGCTATGAGACCTCAATAACAATTATAATTATTCATAAGTGGAACACTGAAATAAAATAACAAACTATTAACAAAAGCCTTTATATTTTTCCCTCTTCTAACTAAACTGCCCAGAGTTAGTAAGGAATAGGTTTGAAACAGTCTTGAAATTGAATTAAATAAACACAGAATGAAGCCCCACATATTACTCATTTGTTAATCATGGCATCCATGATGGCATTCTGCAATAAGTATGAATTGAACTATATACCCCTTAAGTTTAATATTTAATTAATTAAAAATAAATAAGTACACCCTATTTAAAATGCTTGTTCTTAGGCCTAGCAAATGATGAGCTTCACAGGACAAAAAGTGTCAAATTTCAGATATCTAGAAATCCTTTAAAATAAATTTATTAATTCTTATAGTTTTATCCCTTCTCTTACCAAACTCTGTACATGTGCTTTTAAATTACATTTTACTGTAAATTCCATAGTTCTATCACTATTTAAGTTGTACTTCTTGCAGACTATCCTAAGGTTTTTAAAGTGTGATATTTACATATTTTAATATTCTCTCTGTCTTTCTATTTTAACATATTTCTTTACAAATCCAAGATATAGAAACCTGTAATTAAAAATGTATTAAATGTCCTGCAAATCAGGTCTCTTGTTGGATTCCTAACCCCTTGGTTGCCCACTAAGTTACAGATGCATAGAAGACTCCCTTATTTGACACTGCTTTTACAAATATTTTCAAATCTGCTGGACTTAATGTAGACTTAATCAAACATTAATTTAAAATAAGACATTATGACCTTTTTATTGCTAAGGTCATTAAAAATGCTATACAGCTTTAAAGGCGCACACATTTATTATTGCATATCCTTGGTATTAATATTTCCCTTAATTGCTTTGTTTATACCTGAATAGTGATCTAGAAATTTTGGAGGGAAATACCTGCATTTCTTCTACACATATTCATATCTGCTACTTGTTTCCATGTATTTGTTCCAGGATCATATACTTCCACGCTTTTCCTCACCAAAGGACCATCATGCCCTCCAGTGGCAAATAGCTGGCCGCTAAGAACACCAACCCCTAAAAAGCCAAACAGGGAGCTTAAGGTCTATTGTAAATCAACTTCCTGTCAGGGATAATAAATTGTCATGCCAACAGCATAGCCCCGACAAGAGCACTAAACAGTACAGTATCGATTGGGGTAGCTATTACATAAAATTAAGAGTTTGTAAGAGGCAGAAACAATAACCATGAGGAACAGGAGGAAGAGCCACAATCAAACAATGGTCAGATAAAAAAAAAATCTGAGTGCACGGCAAAAATGTAATCTGAGAAAGCATCTGATTTAACGCTCTCTAGTTCTCATAAAGATAAGGGAGAGGCTGTTGATTATGCTTACCTATGACTGTTTTTTTATGATGGAAAAAATAAATAAAATTTTCTAAAAAAAAAAAAAAAAGATAAGGGAGAGGGGAGCACATATAGGCTTGCAAGATTCTGTAATTGTACCCTTATAATAAAAAATAGTGTTAGCATTCATAACTTTGGTTTTCTAGTCTAATCCATATTGAAAGGATGACAAAATTGGCCTGGAATGGGGAGGAAAATTGAGGCTACCTAGCACCCTTTTCCAGCCTCCAGGAATTGACATTTCTAGGCTCTTTTTTCTTTTATTTCTTTCTTTGGGGGCCATTTTAGGCATTTGAAAGGATGAGGTAGCAGCTTTAACCCTTGCCGAAACCCTCTCAAAAGTGGGCCAAAGTTTCCAATCTGGGAGGAACTAAGAGGCAAAACAGCGTGACAACCTGTCTTTTTTTAAAACTATTTTTAACTGTTAAGAGATGTTATAGCCAGTAACTGCTGTGCTTCTCACAGTGGCCAAACAAGAGGTTTCCCCTTAGTAATCCATTTCATTATGTATACCATGGAAAGTGAAGATAACATAAAAAAAATAAACTCTCTGGAAGCAGCCTTAGCCATGAGGCAAGTACCCAGTTGCTTCTATGTTCTAATCATGTTCATGATATCTGTAAGGGCATTTGTGAAAAGGAATTGCTGTAGCTGTAAATATTCCATATCTAATGTCAATATTTCAATCTTGGCTGCTACCGGAACCTAATACTGTCTAGACCAGACATGTCAAACTCGCGACGCAATGTATTGGAGCCTTTTCTCCATTGCCGGCAATGGGGTGGGTGCGGTTTCCTGATGACGCGTCCAGCCCACAGGCCGGCAGTTTGACACCCCTGGTCTAGACTGAATTGTCAATCTGAAGTAGACTTCAGGTTAGTCATCAATAATCATTATTATTATTATTAATTTGACAGAAGTTTATAGAACTATATCCACTGAACATCCCAACTTGTTAGTCAATACTTTTCTTTAGATGGTCCATATTTATCTACTCCAGCCCATTATGAGGCTATTTGCTTTGACCTGAATGCCTATCAACCTGATCATAAGGAGGCTGACATAAAGAACTGAGAAAAAAAACGTAAAAAGAAATATTGGCATATGCTGCAGAAGTCTAATACTTTAAATAAATAAATAATGATGATTTGGGATAGAATACCTGCACCACTGCGCCGAGTACTCATATCGGAAACATAAGACCATTCATTTGTAGCTGGATTATACTGCTCCACAGTACTAAGGCACTGACGTGATGCTCCATCGTATCCACCAACAGCGTACAGTTTACCTAGAATTTCAGCATCAGTCATCAACAGGATCAATTAAAGGAAAATATATGGTGAATATTTAATAACCAGTTTTTAATCACTGCTCATCTGATTATCACATAGTGGACATAAATTTGTTGAAGATCTACAAATTTGGTGGCAGTAGGTATAACAGACTTCTATTAGGCATTTCCAATGAAACATCAAAGCAATGAGAAACTCTTACAAAGCAAGAAGTTTTTTAAAAGCTCTAGCTACAAGCAGTAATCATTTCAGATATTTTTGTTATTATAAAATGGAGAATGGAAGTGTATTAGTTACTGACACTTTAAAATTGGCCGAAACTCAAGGACCTGTTTTAAGCTTCCCTCAGTGCTATTGTAACTTTAAATAGTTGTTGAATGAATGGTTTTCAATTGAGAACTACCTACATGAAACATATTAACCAGTTCAGAAACTCTTTCCTTCTCTAATTTATTAATTTCTATCCAGAACAGGGAATAAAAAAAAATATATGCCACTCTTAATAATAAGAAAATATGGGAACATGGAAAAAGTGACCAACTAAGCTTTCAGACACAGTTGTACTTATAGAACAGGCAGAGATGTATTTACAGAAAAAAACATCTAGCATCATCTGACTCATTTAATTGGTTGAATGTAATTTTGTGATATTGATAGTCGCAATGTTGCATGGCTGTAAATAAAATATGAGTGACTTCAAAACAGAGACTCCTTACCCTCTACAACTCCAACTCCAACACTGCTTCTTCTTGTGTTCATAGGCGCCACAAAAAACCATTCATTGATCTTGTAATTATAAGCCTCCACAGATGCCAGACCTAGTTTGAAAACATGAAAAGGGGAAACATATAACACTGGGTTTTCCTATCCACAGAATTCATCTCATAATGATCATTTCCCTTCCAGGCAAACAAAAGGAAGGAAAGAAGCCAGAGCTCCTTTGCTAATCAGGAAACTTCTTTTCCAAGCATTAACACTACCCTTACCTATTGCAATCATCATGAGTTTGCAGTGAGAAGCCACCCCTGAGAACAACATCCCAGTTCTTGTTATTGATCTATGCTTAATGGGGCATTCTAAAACCACCTCCTAACAGGGAAGGGAAGTTCAATGAGGGGTTTTGTAGAATCTGATTAACTACATTATGGTGGCAATTTGAAGCAATGAATTTTCTTAAGTAAACATTTAGTTTTTCTTCCCGTGGGCATGCCAAACTTAACCATCCTTAAAAATTAGGCTTCAGCTCCATCCATTTTCCTGAGAGATCATTATTAAAATAAATGGGGGCATAACATAAGTAGCTGTAGAATGCCAAAAGTTTGTATTTATGAACGGAGGAACTTTCTCCAGAAGAAAGTCTTAGGAATAAAGAGTTGAATATTCTTCCATTGGGGCTGCCTTTTGTGCATTAGCTTACCAGTGCTTCCGTCAAATCCGCCAACAGCGTACAGGAGCTCATTGAGCACAGCAGCTCCTAAAGTGCTTCGTCTTTCTTGCATGCTAGCTATAGATGTCCACTGATCTTTCACTGCATCATACACATCGACCGTCCGAACTCGCAAAGAGCCATTGAAACCTCCCACCGCATAGACTTTGCCTGTCATGAATACCACCCCTGTTAAAAATAAATTAAAAGAGAGCAAAGCTTTAAGCAAATTGTCATTTGCCTACCACAAAACTCCTATTCCAACTTCTTTACATTCAGGAAGCCACATAAGGATCATTAAAAATAATAATAATAACATTGATGGTGTTTGTTCATCTAACTGCTTCTGATTGCATGATTCACCATGTTAACCTGTGTGTTATCAATTTCTGGCAGCTTTTAGCAATGACATGATCTATATTCAGTAGGTATAATCCACCTGTCAACAGATACCTTTGATAATAACCCACATGAGTTATTTCAAATATTATACAAATAAGAATCTAGACTGGACCCCAAGTACTCTCAACAAGCACCTGTAAATTCTGATGAATTTTCCTTGAATAATGTACAAGCGTCTGCAATTGCATATTTGTTGGTTATGCTCAGCAAGATTTTAGCGCAGTGTGTTAAATAGCTTTTAGCAGCTGCTGTAATGTATTTAGAGAACTTGTTGGTAGAACTTAATTAAATTCTAATTATTATTAATGTTCATTACAGTGGTTCCCAAAATTGGGGGGGAGGGGGAGCAGCAGGCAAGTTTGGAAAGCATATCCTCACCAAATAGGTGATAATCCAGGACTAGTCCAGAATGCAGCAGCATGTACAATCTGGGGCTTAACACGGGAGTATGTGGATATGCCCACCTAATACCACTGCTAATGAGCTGCACTGGTCCCAAGTGCAATTCAAAATGCTGGTTCTCACCTTGAATGACCTGCATGGCTCAGGGGAAGGTTACTTGCAAGATCTCTCTTTTCCCTGGTTTCGGCCTGTCCCATCAGACCTGGCAGGGTCAGTGCCCATTCTAGGAAGCAATGTCATCCAGTGGGACCCAAATGGCTTGTCTTCTCTGTCAAAGCACCCATCCTATGGAACTGCCTTCCACCAAAGTCTGGACGGTCCTGAAGATCTGGCTTTCCTTCGGGCACTGAGGCCAGGAGGTTAGTGAAACCTGGTATGTGTTTTGTTGTGTTCTGTGCTATAAGGTTATTTTTAATTGTGTAATTATGTTAACAAGCCCTGGTGGCACAGTGGTTAGAATGCAGTATTGCAGGCAAAGTCTACCCACAGCCTGGAGTTCGATCCTGACAGGACTCAAGGTTGACTCAGCTTTCCATCCTTCCGAGGTCGGTAAAACGAGGACCCAGATTGTTGGGGGCAATAAGCTGATTCTCTAAACTGCTTAGAGAGGGCTGTAAAGCATGTGAAGCCGTATATAAGTCTAAGTGCTATTGCTATTGCTTTGTATTGTTTCACATAATGTATGATTTATGAACTTGTTACTTGTCCAAAGTTATTTGGTTAATAAGGTGAGTAGTCACGTACATTCTTTGAATAAATAGATAAAGCACCACTTGTTTTATTTTTTAACAATGGTCTGGAACCTCTGAGCCTGGCTTTACAACTTGACTTTTTGTAAAATGAAACTATTAAAGGTGGATGTGATAAGAAGCCTGGACTCCATGAGCAGCTTTTTCAGCCAGCCCCCAGAGATAACAAGGAAGCCCCTTGACTCTGGGGCTGACTGAAATAACTCCCTACTGAAATCCAAGGAGGATTTTCAGCCACGGACGATTTTGAATGGACGATTTTGAACTCCAGAACAGAGACGCTTCCCTCCACTCTAGGGCTGACTGATAAATCTCAAAAATTAAGATACTAAATGTCAAGATAGCTCAACAGAGAACATGAAGTCAAAAATAAAACATTACAGTAAGTAAATGAATCTGAGTACCTTGCATGCTAATTATGGGGAAATGGATAGAGACATTTTAAGATGTGTAAATGCTAGTGGGAAGGTGTAAGTACTATGCAGATGGTTGATAAAACCAATAATTGCTATCTGTAAGAGCAAATTGTTTTGTTATAAAGAAACAATGGCTAGATGTGTCACGAACAACACAGAAGTTAAATGCACTGAGAATTGGTTATTTAAGAAGTCTGTGTGTAAAACAACATTGATTGAAGGCAGACTAAGTATAAAAGTGAGTAACCACAAAAAATTAATTAGGTTAAAGTGGTTCAGTTGCAGGAAAGAATGAATAAACTCTGTTTCTTATTGTCTTGTGTCCAATTTCTTTCCTTACAAAATTTACTATTTTCTGTACTTTGCATAATACTGCTTACTCAGAAAAGCAGAAAGGTGACGGATATATTACATAACTACCTATAGGTGGCAGAATATATAAATAATGGAACAAATAATATTTAAATAGTGATTGAGACCATCATAAAGAAAAAAAACTTACCCGCTCTGCATCTCCGAGAGGGAAGTTCAGCAATCTGATCCCATCGCTCCTCCTCAAAGTCATAACACTCTACACTTCGAATGGCTTTTGGTGCCTGCCCACCCACTACAATCATTATCTTGGTGAGAAAGAAAAGGTAATTATTGTAAAAAAAAAAAATCCTCACAGAATCATGGCCTTTTCAATAGAAATACACATTAAAAAATAGGATTCTTAAACTGCTTTGTCTCCCAAAATAGCTGAGTGCATTAAACGGAGTAAAAAATAATTGCTCCAGAAAAAATCTTTTATAATAGAAGCATAGGACTTTGACATCTGCCAAATATTAAAATTAAAAGTACAGCCAGAAAGTTGCTGCTGTTATCTTTGGATTAAGGCCTCTGCGCTTTGACTTAATAAACTATATTGCTTTTAAAATGATCAGTAATTTAGAATCCAAAACACAGGTTTTTATTAACAGCCCGGAAACATATGACAATTCTATGAATGCCTGGCCATGGAGATTAACATCTGAAGAGAGTACTTTTAACACAGAGGAACTTAGAATGTGAAAAAAAGTCAGAATGAAATCATGCTAATAAAAAGCAATATTTCCACATTTTAAATCTATGTTTAATATTTGTTTGCATTCTTATGTAAGTCACTTGTTAAGATAGGCACTATAGAAATCAAATAAATAAATAATACACCTATCTAAAAAAGATCCAAAACTCACATTTGCCCAAAACTAAACTGTTCGTCCACAAATTGGCTAATCTGAACTGATATTCATGGTCACCCAAATACATGCCAACATTTAACGTCTACAGCAGGCATGTCAAACTCACGACACCACGTGACATCGCACGACGTATCGAAGCTTTTTCCCCATTGCCAGGAAAAAGGGGTGGGCGCGGTTTCGTGACACGTCTGGCCCACGGGCCAGCAGTTTGACACCCCTGATCTACAGGAAGGCTATATGTAATCCTCCCCTTTGTGCTTTCTTTGCACTGTACATATTCTATACTAGAGTAAATATATCCTAAATTCCTTAGGGTAATTTAAGACCGAATCAATACTAAATAGAAAAACATTTGAATAGGAAAAGTGTTAATTAGTGGAATACAATGCCAACATATTTTTATGCTTGGGCTGAAATCAGTGCCAGTGTTTGTTGTATATACTAGAATTCTTGACTAAAAATTTACCATTTTCAACAAGGTAGGATTGTTTACCTTTGGCAGACTGACTGGTGTCCTTGGTTTGGTTCTAGGATTTTTTATCAGCTGTCTCTGATCCAGAGGAAGTAAGTGATATTTCATGGCTTCAATGAGGAAGTCTTTACATGTATTATTATTCTTGATTAAAGCTTCTTCTTCAACTGTCTAAATGTCAAAACAGGTTAGTGCAGTGGCTGCATTTCACTGATGAACATAGGTGGTAAACATTAAAAAATATGTGCCAAGAGACGTTTGCTGGATCTGTTCTGAAAGATTTAGATGTATGAAGCTATAGGCCATTTTGCCTATTCAACATGTAGTTCATTAAGTGATTCCCATGTTTCATTCCTTCCAATACTACTTCTATTTTCAAGTTATTACTGATGGATATTCTATGCATGAAATTGTGCTAGTCTTATTTCATTAAGTGTTTGCCAACCTCAACAACTTTTAAGATGTGTGGACTTCACAGGCCAGGGGAATTCTAGGAGTTGACATCCATACATCTTAAAAGTTGTTAAGGGTGGCAAACACTGAAATGGGATACACAAGAGTTTTTGGAGATAGATGTACGGTAGGAAATATTTGAATTATCTTCAAAAGACTACCTAAATAAACTGTGCAAAGACTATTTACATAAATTGTAAACTGCAACCAGATAGCAGGCACAAGGGAAAGGATTTTTTTTTTTACAGTGCTCCTATATTGGAAGTTTCTCAAACAGTACCTCTACAGGTCTTTATAAAGATATAAAAGTTTAATTTGTAATCTATAATCTTAATTTTTGTAAAAGCATTTGCTTGGTGTTTCAAATTTTGGGAAAAGATTAACTTGCTCTTTATTAACATTGAAATCTGTATTATCTTATTCTATATATTGCCATGGAAAAAAAATTTCTCTGAAAAGCAACTAACAGCAGCAAGAACAATAGTAACATATTGTACATTCATACATGCATAGAGGTATTTGAGTTATAGGGCATTGCACACCAAAACAACTAGACACAAGGAGTTTTTTCTCCAATGCTGTCACTCTGCTAAACAACTACAACACTGTCAAACTACTTAGTAAAGCTGTATTATTATTATTCTCCTTATCTTTCCTATTACCTATCCTTATCTTCTTATGACTATAACTTTGTTGCTTGTATCTTATGATTTATATTGTTTATTTAGTATCCTAGTATGATTTATGTTGTTTGCTTAGCTAGTATCCTATGACTATCACTAAGTGTTGCATCTTGTTATTTATGATGGTGTTGTATCTTATGATTTATGATGAATGTATTTTTATGTTGATTAGGATCATGATTTATCACTATGGCTTGTATGTACACTGAGAGCATATGCACCAGAGACAAATTCCTTGTGTGTCCAACCACACTTGGCCAATAAATAATTCTATCTATTACACCACTAAAAACACCTATACAATGTGAAGTTGGTTTTAAAAATTCCAAATTCATGTGTCATTAGAATATAAAATGGCAGCCTTTCTTGCATCATTTATTGTAGATAAATGTAATCCCTGTTCCATCCAACTGAGTTTTTCATGTGAAAAAAGCATTGGGCTCACCTAGCAAGAAGGCTGCAAAGATTATGATTCCTAAGGGAGATAAATGAATGGATGTCAAGTCATAAAGAAGCATCTGGGGCTTGTATTATTTTTAACTGTGCAAAGATCTGATGACTACTAACCTGTACAAGGTAATCTCTGGGCAAGAGAGGAAGGCGAACATGCTCCATCAGCTTTGCCATGTGTTCCAAGCGAGATTCTTTGTCATAATTTATCCACGAAATGACAGCTTCAAAGACCTGCAAACAGCAAAAGTTGTTTGGGGACATAATTTGTCATTACAAAATCCAAATTTGAAAGCAGTGATTTCATAAGTTATGTAATAGTAAGTCTGCAGAAACTAGTTAAACATTTTTTTAAAGGCAGAAGATGGTAACAGAATAAGACTTGGGGAAAAAAGTCAGAAGTTCTATGAAATGAACAAATATGTATACCACTAAAAATTTTACTTTTTAGTTTAGAATAGATTTTGAGAGTCAGGGAAAGAAAATCAAATACAGTTTAGGTTGCAAATGTGGTCACATAACTATAACAACTGTACACCCCAAATCTTGTATGTTTTGTTTTGAAATCATCCAATCACCAGCAACTGCAAATTTCTTTCAGTACAGGAGTTATGCCTGACAGGGAACTTCCAGGCTGGAAACCTAAATACTATCTGACAGGATCAGAAAGAATGTTGATGAAAAAAGGAGCTTCAATTAATGAAAGTGCAGTAAGAAGAAGTCACCAATGAGATGTCCAGATTAAAGAGCCGATGGCTCTTGTGCACATTTGTACGCTTGTGCTGCTTAAAAAACCGAATCCTTCAGCCAGTGTAAATTAGAGATGGGACATTAAATTGCAAGTGGCACTAATTGCATTCCATCCAGCTTGTTATACTTTCTACAAAAGGTTAATCAAATACTCATTTAGCAATGTTTTAAATTGTGAGTCTTGATCTGTATGCCTCCTCATCCTTTCAGCTTCATTAGTGACCATTTTGATCTATCCCTTTCCTGATCATAGAAGTCTTCTGCTTTTAGGTACATTGAATTTTTTTAGGTTAGAGAATTGCAAAGCCTGCTGGAGTTTATTCCACTTCCGTCTTAGTTCTGGACAGCACCATGCAGACATTTTAGAACAGGGGTCCCCAACCTCCGGTCCGTGGACCGGTACTGGGCTGCGGCATGCCAGCAACCGGGCCTCACAAACAAGCAAAGCCCCATCTGTGGGATGCTGGCAACACACAAAACCACGCCCCCTCCAGTCCACGGAAAAATCTCTCTCCACATAACTGGTCCCTGGTGCCCAAAAGGTTGAGGATCTCTGCTTTGGAACACAATTGTGCCAATCTTTAAAGTCCTCATTAGCTTGAGATCCAAATACCTATGGAAGCATTGCTCCTTATGGCAGCATATCTGTGCCTTGCAAACTTTAGGGGAGGCTCTTCTCAAAGAAGAGCATTTATTTCATATCCATGTGACAGCCAGCGAAAGCTGTCATTTCTCTGAAAGATCTTTCTCTTCTGTCTTACATAGTGAAGCAGGTTTTGCTCTAGTTTCATAAATACAGAAGACACAAATCAAGAATACCTTTTCCTCTGATGACACTGTGAGCTTGTCACTTGATATCAAGCTGCAAACTTGGTCCAAGCTTAAGCTAAGAAATTCTTCGCCAAGCATCACTTCAGGAAAATGCTGCTCTGTTCCAAAGAATTGGAAATTAAGAAAAGGAAGATCATAATGAAAATCCAAGTTTTCACTCAACCCAAAGGACTAGCAACAATAGCTGAACAATGGCATTGGAGGGCATAAAGAACAACAGACTGATTGATGCTGAGGAGTGACACCAATAAAGGAAAACGAGTTCCACTATCACATCAGGAAATGTATATATAGCCTGCTGCTATGAGTGTGTGAAACTCTGAACTTCACAGTCGTACTGCAGAAGAGCCACAGCTTAGAACATGCTTGACATGCAAGGGGTTTCAGGTTCAATCATGTACAGAAAACAACAAGAAGGAACATCTAACTGAAACCCTGCAGGAAGCATCTGTCAACCAATGTACAACCTGTTACATTGACTGTAACAGGTTGTACATTGTGGACCCTGGCTGGCTGAGGAATTCTGGGAGTTGAAGTCCACAAGTCTTAAACTTGCCAAGTTTGAAGACCCCTGCTGTAGGTAACAGAACTGTTGTCCAGCACATTTGGGAAGTGCTTGGCTCGAAACAGCCTATAAAGCCTATAATTGTAAATACTGTTTACACATATAAAATAATAACTGTACATTGGTAGAATAATGTAGGGCAGATCCAAGAAAGACAGCTTCTGATACTAGTGTGAAAAACTGCACAAAGAAACTGAATTTCTCTTCAGACAAGTACTTCATAATAGATTGGGATCTAGCTTGTTTTTCAAGATGAAAAGCAATGTGATAATGAAGTTGTTGCTATCATATTAATACATATATAAACAGAGAATGATTGCAATACAGATATTACCTTCAGCTCTTTTCATTTACAGTATCAGCTCTGAGTGTTATTACTGAGTATTTCTTTAAAGTGGCTTTGTAAACACTTCTGTTTGCCAGCAGGTGGCTCTTGAGAACACAAATCTCAACCCAACTTTAATAATTATAATGAACTATCCCACTTATTCAATATTATAGGAAGCAATATTTAAAATGAGAATATAACGTTCTGAAGAAATATTTAAAACTGTATAAAGGCAAACGTTTACACTCTAGTGGTAACTAGACTATAGACCACACAACACACTAAACCAAAATCAAATAAATCATAGTGTTAACACAAGTTATCGGCTTTAGGCATTTCTCAAAGAAGGTTTTCAATCAGCTCATTGGTTGCTTTCTGCTGCTTTAAAATGCAAATTATTTCAATGTACACAGTTAATGTATAGCCAAAGGAATCTTGAATGCATTTCTGGAATATTTTCATTAACATTTCACAGGGGGATGTTAAAGTAATATGTTCTTCATGAAGGGCAACAAAAACCTCAAGAACAGTTCTTGCACTTAAACCAGATTTAAATTAAACGTTGTTCAGTGCTGGTCTGGTTAAAGATTAAATGGTTCTAAAAAAAATCAAACATTTAAAGGTAATTATTTGTCCCAGATATAAGAAAGTAAGCAAAGCTCTGAACGTCCTACGTTCAAGAAGTTCAGAAATGTGGATAAGAGAGCAACAGGTTTCATTTAGCAGCTGATTTTCAAGGCAGGCCAGTTATAACAAACACCTTTGTTGACCATGACAACCCATAATTTCTCTGGAATCTTTTACAGGTAGCCCTCAACTTACAATCATTCATTTGGTGATCCTTCAAAGTTACAGCCCTGTAAAAGACTTACAACCAGTTCTCTCTCTTACAAGTGACATAGCACCCCCACCAGTGATGTGATCAAAATTCAAATGCTTCGCAACTGGCATATATTTGCAACCCTTGCAGGATCCTAGGATCACCATCTGCAACCTTCCCAACCAGCTTCCAACAAGCAAAGTCAATGGGGAAAATTGGATTTGCTTAAACAGCAGCATGGTTAACAACTACAGTGATTGGTACTTTGCAAACATGGACACTACTCACTTAACAACCGCCTGGCTTAACGATAGAGATTCTGGTCTCAATTATGGTTGTAAGTCAAGGACTGCCTTACAGGCACCCAAACTGACAGCCATCGTCACCGGTCCCAAGGTTTAAGGAGCAGTGGTGGCACAGGGGTTAGAGTGTAGTATATTTGCAGACTGACTCTGCATTCCCACTGCCAGGAGTTCGATTCTCACCGGCTCGAGGTTGACTCAGCCTTCCGTCCTTCCGAGGTTGGTAAAATGAGGACCCAGGTTGTTTGGGGGCAATATGCTGACTCTGTAAACCGCCTAGAGGGCTGTAAAGCACTATGAAGTGGTATAATAAGGTGCTATTGCTGGTGCAATTAAGCAAGTGCTTTCTTTACAGGTCCTAAATCTCTCCACTTAGGTTGAATCTTACTATATTAAATGACCCCCAGTTCTGTCAGCCTAGCTAAAGTTCAGATATGTGAACAACTCCCAGAATTCTCTGCAATGACCTTGCTGGCTAGGGAATTCTGAGAGTTGAAAGTCTACAGATCTGGATTTGCTCAGGTTGTAAACACTACTTTAACAAGTCTCCTTTTAACTTCCTTTGCTGCAAGCTAACCAATCTAAACACTGTAGCTTTTTTCATAAGACTGCTGCTCTAGCCCCATAATCATATTGACTGCCCTTGTTTATATCTTTCCCGGCTTTCAAATTAGCCGAGGTTTGATGAATACCTGTATGCGTACTCTAAGTGCAGTATCACCAAAGATATATTATGAAGTGGTACATTGGTTGAACTGCTTATCAATAGGGCTTCTGTTCTTGTTTCATTACATCAGTAACAAGACCTTAAAAAATGTATTTTATGCACGTGAAAAAGGCTGTCTGCACTTAAGTAAAGGAACAAAATACAAGATCAACATTGCAGATATGCAAAACCTTTAGATCTGGTTTGTTTAGTGACCATGTCAATACAAAAGTGCAGATAAATTGTGCTAATAAGAGATGCCTGTATGAGTTGTTTCATTTTCAATTCTTCCTTTCCTAATTCCTCCAAGCCTGAAATACGCCTTTTCTTTTCTACACATATCACAGAATGCATCCATGTTTGCCGCCCTAGCCCTATCTGTCATGTTTCAAAAATCCCTCTTTTTAGTCAGTCTTCAAGATATCCTGGCATATGAAAATTGTCTCTATTTTCTGTTAGTTTAGCCAGATACCATTATGTCAGAGCATCTGTCCCCTTAGCACATGCCTGCTGCATTTCATTAATTAAAAACATGCAGAAAAGATTTGTATCTGGATTTGCAAATTAATTTGATTCACACTTAAAATGTCCTATTTACCAGTCAAGTCCAGTTTATTTGGACAAGGAGGATAGAAATAGAGCTGCAGCTATATAGAATCATCCTATTATCCTACTGTGTTATCATCATCATCATCATCATCATCATCATCATCATCATCATCATCATCATCATCATCATAAGCCATGGTAGCGCAGTGGTTAAAATGCAGTACTGCAGGTTACTTCTGCTGACTGCCAGCTGCCTGCAGTTTGGCAGTTCGTTCCTGACTGACTCAGCCTTCCATCCTTCCAAGGTCGATAAAATGAGGACATGGGGGCAATACGCTGACTCTATAAACTGCTTAGAGAGGACTGTAAAGGGGTATATAAGTCTAAGTGCTATTGCTATTACTATCAAGAAAGAATATCGTTGATATGGACACCACTTCCATTCCTTTAGGAAAGGCTCCATCCAGTAAGGCACTTCATGGTAAGGACAATTATGACGAAGGCTACAATGGGACTAGGGAATAGATCTGAAATCTCTGGAGAAAAACAATTTGCTTCAGTGGTCAGGCATTTTCTGCAGATCTGTTGAAGTATTTGACTTCAGAGCCTATAAATAACAATAGTGGGAGGATATTTTAAGATTCACTACTGTATTCTTGGCTATTTTACCCATAACTTTCTATAATTGTTTATCCTTCTGAGAGCATGAAACAAGACCATGTGGTTTAAGTACTCCCCATATCAGAAACCTGCCAATTGGAAATTGGACAAGACTACATTTTTACAACTTCTCTCAAATACTGTATATTCACTTCCAGCGAATAGAGTACAAAGTCTTTAATGTTATAGCTGTATACTACATTTTAATCATATAACAGGCCAATAGCAGGCTACCAGTTGGCTTCAAGAGTTGTAAGTTCAACTAAGAGGCACCCTAATGGCTCAAAAACACTTCCCCTCCCTATTCTCCCACTACCTTCTCAATTCTGAAATAGCTTGCAGCAGAAAGAGAACAGTACATTTTCACTAAAAACATGTCCTTCAACCTGACCTTATATTTTCCTAATACTCCTTCTATTCAAACAACCAATTACACATGATAAAAACCTCTTTTTTGTAACTCCTTCAACTCAAAAGCTCTTCATTGTAGCTTGCTCTCTCTACTTACATCTGGTCTTTCTGTTACTTCTCTTTCTTTATATTTTGTGTACTTTTCTTCTTCCAAATGGTTCTAATCTTACATTAGAACCTGACTATAAATTTGTTTTCCTCCATAGCTCTCTTAACATTCTCTGGTTTTTCCCTAAAAACCCATCATGGTGTTTCTTTCCTATGCAAACTTGACTCCACAACCTTCTGCTCAAAAGATAAAATGTTCTTTGACTTTTAAAGACATGCACCCAAGTAGAACCTCAACGTTCTACCTAGCCACGTATCTTTTTTCTAACTTCCCCCATATCCTTTTCCAGTTAATGATGTATTAACTTAGAGTTGACTAGGGAGCAGACAATTACTATTAGGAAGGATAAGGCTGATTGTTGTTTCAGTATATCTTAAATATGCAATGGTCATTTTACTCAACACTGCCATTTCAAAACATCGGTATAATTTTTTTTGTAAAAAATTCTGTAAAATTGCCTGCTTGTAAGTTGAAAGTATTTTGTAATTCTCATGTCTGTTTGGAACATCTAGGATGAAAAGGTGTATTTAAAGTACCAGATGTATATTTAAATGAGATAGTATCTTAATGGCGGCTTTTTCCAATGTTTGTCCCTCCAGACATGAAGATCATGTAGGCAAGGAATTTGGAGAGCTGAAATCCATTCTTCTGAAGGACACCTAGGTTGGGGTGGCTGTTCTAACTTAAGAGTATGAAACATACTGACCTCCAAACTACAACTTTTGATATACTTCATCCAACATGATCATTATTCAAGAATTATGAAAATTCATCCTGAAATATCTATGAGATGCCATGCTGCCTTCCTCTACTTGAGGGATTTAGATTATATAAAATGCTAATTCTAACCGGTAAAATTCAACTGAAAATATATAAATATATTACCACCTGCAAGATTAGCAAAAATGTTTAAAAATGTGTCTAGCAATTGTTGGAAATGCAGACAAAATCCAAGCACATATTAGCATCTTTGGTGGACATGCCCCAAAGCAAAGAACTATTGGTCAAAAATATATAGGTGGCTAGAAAAGATGATAGGAGCACATGTAGACTATAAACCAGAATTATTTTTTAGGCATAATTTCAGAAAATTATGATAAGAAATGTGTATACTTAATATTACATATATTAACAGCAGTGAGAATTATATTTGCTCAATACTGGAAAAATGAAGAAATACCATCTGAAAATGAAGGGGAAGCAAGATTCAGAATACTTTCAAACATGGGAAAAATTTTATAAATGGTTAGAAAAATGAAATAAAGGGTAGGAATGGAAACTGTATTGCTATTAATGTTAAACACATAAACCCAGACAATGTGTTGCTTATTAAATACTAAAGACTGTTACTGTAAAAAAATAATAAAATATACATTAAAAATGAAAATATATAAATATTTAGTTGAAGTTTACTGGTTAGAATTAGCATTTTATATATTAAAAGTTCTCTTATTATGCAAGAGGATCACCTACAAGCTTAAGCTGCAAATTAGTTCTCCCCCCCCCCCCTTTGTTTTGTTTTATATTGAAGGATGAGTACTAGTATTCAAGGTGTCAATATTTTCATATTTTAAAACCAGGAACATCATGAGGTTGTTACAATCACCTGCATAGGCATTGGCCTGTTGCAATAATTCTGTGCAGGTGTGCACATCTGCAAAGGCGCGAATTCCAAGGCAATTTGTGGGGTGGAGCTGAGACTGAAGAAAGTCACAACAGTTCTGTCGAACATCCATCAGCTGTAACAAGCTGGCAGCTGGCAGTAAAACCTGAAATTCGAAAAAGAAAAGCAATTAACAATTGAAGTCCCATGTTAGGTCCTCCAAAAAATACCACATTGAAACACAATTCTAAAAAGTATTAAAGACTAACCAAACTACAACACACCTGAGCAAGAAAAGAACTATATTTCTCTACTTCTTCAACATACTTCAGCCAAACAGAACAATAAAATTGCAGTATGCCCCGAGGTGCATTCATTCTATTATTCCAGCAAGAACAATCCAACCCAGCTGGATCACACGGGAATATCACAAATCAGTAACTTTTTTAGAGAGCACTAACCCCAACAGGCATCAATAAAATTAAACAATCAGTCTCTAGGCCTCAATACCTTGATTCTTAGAATAGCTTAGCCCTCGCCTAGTAAAGAGAAACTAATAATAATTGTTTTTTTTTAGCTAACATCAGTTTTTCAGGATTTTAATATTCTCAAACAATGAAGGACAAAATGAAAAGATAATTAACAGCATGCTTCCCAGGAAGGGGAACATCCACATCTATGTTGTGAACATCCACATCTATGTTGTATTTCAATGGTTAAATTATTGGAATATCATAGAACAAGAGCCAGCACTTTCAAAATTGGCAAACTAGACTCTCAAAATTGGCAAATTGGACTCTCAAGATTCTATCCCAGAGGTCATCAACCTTTTGGGCACCAGGGACCGGTTCCGTGGAGAGAAGTTTTTCCATGGACCGGAGGGGGCGTGGTTTTGTGTGCTACCTGCATCCCAGAGATGGGGCTTTTCTTGTTTGTGCGGCCCAGTTGCTGGCATGCCGTGGCCCGGTAAAGGTCACGGACCGGGGGTTGGGGACCCCTGCTCTATCCTTTAGAAACCCCTTCACAGATCTTCTCAGACTGAGAGGAAAAGTTTAAAAGTGTTTCATCTCTTGTTCATCGTTTTCCATGGAACTGGAAACCCTAAGCTGCAAATTCCTGACTCTCTGGAGAATAATGACTCCGAGAAGGTGAAGATAGTTACAGCTCAATGCAGATTTTCCCTGACAATTCAAGCGATCAGGAAGAGCTGGAGATGGGTTGTTACCATGTTCATATCCATATTTCCTATTTTATAATACCTGGAGAGGGCCTCAAAGTGATCTCAACTAGAATGTAACACCAGGAGTTGGGATGTACAAAAACAGATAAATATGAACTGAATGCTAACCTTTGAGCATCCAAACTCACACTGCAATGGACTGTAAATTTCATTTAAAATCTTTAGATCTCAACTTTCATTATCCTCATTAAACTCTGCCTGAACTGAAACAACAAATAACACACTAGACCAAGCTATTGTATTTTCATTGTCATGTCAAATGTAGTGTTCCAAGTGTACATTCTGTATTTTTAATCTCTTCAGAGATGCTCAATTTCGAAAAGACAGTACCAATTTTGTGTGTGAACATTCATGCACACATGAGTATAATAAATAAAATGACAATAGTTCATTTTAAATTTCAACCCAAAACGTATTCTGTACTTTTACTATTTTTTTACAGCTAACATTAAAAAATGAAAACTTTCCAAAGTGACTTACATAAAAAAAGCAATAATCCTTTTTCTCTACTTTTGATAAACCCTCCTGTGATTAGTGGATCTTTTGACTGAGATGTGTACAAGATAATGCTGTAAATGGTACTAACAGCAAGAAAATAATGAGAAGAAACAAAATATAATAAGTATATCTGCTAATAAATTCTACCATAGGTTTGTTGACCACCGTTCCCAATAATTTACACATAGTATTTTCTAATGCAAAATTTTACAAAACTAAAATACACATATATTCAGGAATGAAGGTGAATATACGTGTCCCAGCATAATGTTGCAGGATCCAATCTGGTCCTCTGGGGCCGTTGACCAACCCAAATTGGATCCTGCAACATGTATTCAGATCAATGATTTGAACAACACAAGAAACACCACTGGCTGAAGGAGTTTTTTTTCAAGAGTAAACAAAGAGGACTCAAACATTCTTTAAATGTTGCTTGAGGCGTCCTTGGTACTCTCTGATGAAGTTACCTAGTTTGGGCAATGAAACATCTGCAAGAAAACAACCAAGTTCAGAGTGCACCAAGGACCCTCATTTCAATCCTAGCTATCGATAAATACTGCTTGTTCAAAATTAATCTCTGTGTTTTACTTATATCAGTACGATTGAAAATATATTACCTCTTAAGATTCCTGCTATTTCGCATAGTTATATTGAATATGGATGCTTAAAATGGCTCTATTTCTTAAGATTTCAAATTTATATACTTTTAAACATTTAACTGTTTTCTTACATTGTCATATTTCATACTCGAGGAAATATGATACATTGGTTTGTTTTAATTAAATAATACAATTAAGAACCAGCAGAAAATCATCATCAAAAGCCTTGTAAGATGGAAAGTATTCTACAGCCGATTGAAAAATAATTTGCAGGCCAGGAAGCTTCAATGATCTGCCAATGCCACAGAGGAACCAAGAGGTTCTTTCCCAGCTTCCCCTCACCTGGACATTCTCTTCTGTGACCTCTACCTCTGCTGTGTAGATATAATCAATTAGCTTGCTTAAGGTTAGTCCATCAACATCTTTGATCTCTATCTTCTTTGCTTTGCTTTCCGTCATATCTCCTGAAATGCAATTTTAGAAATTATTTTAAGCGGCAGTCACGAGTCTGAGCTGGGAGAGTTGCCATTAGGTTCCCTTTTATTTTAAAAACAACCTTTTGCATAGCCAAAAATACATTTGGGAAAGTGAACAAATCTCTTTTTGAACCAATTATTAGGGACCTATTGTTTTGAGGATGATGGAATGGTCAGTTGTTAGGACTAGACAATCTCCCAAGTCCCTTCCATCTCTTACAATCTGTAGTGTTCTACATAATTTTGTACAAAAACAAAAAGCCAAAACCAACATGTTTTTGATTATTTTCTAAAATGATAAATTGAGTATTTTTATGCCTACAAAACTAGGTAACTGTGCTTATCCTCTGATTAAGAACACAATGATTGTGACTGTCATAGTGAAAAGTTCTTCAGTTTCTGTATTCCTTTATAGCCAAACCTCAGAATAGATAGTCTGAGTAAAACCAGAGTGGACAAGAATACAGCATTTGGGGATATATTCCATATATCTTTGGAGATGGGTTTTAATTAGGGGGAAAATTAGGGGGGGGGGACTGAAGATAGTATGATCAGGGCTTTTTTTCTCATAGAACGCCCAGAACGAAGTTCCGGCACCTTTTTTGGATGGAACCTTGTAGGGTAGGCAAGGCGGGTAGTATGACGTGTGTGAGTTCCAGCACTTTTTTTTTTTTAGAAAAAAAAACACTGAGTATGATTATATCTGAAAATCCAAACTTCATCTTTCTATTATACATTCTTATTGCTATATGTGAACATTGCCAAGTTTTGTAATTTCTGTTTCATAAATGAAGAGTTTTATTATTTACAGTCCTCATCTCAAATTTAACTGACTTGAAAAAGAAGACAGGACACTTATCCATTACTTAAATTATTTCCTTTTTCTCCCAAATATATTTCTGCTTGATGTTCCTGGGAAGGAGAAAAATATTTTCTTGCCTTTTCTTCACAAAAAGTGATTCTGCCTATTACTAAAAATGAGGACAAATCCCTGCATTCCTGACAGTAGATAATTCCTTTGGATTTATCACTAGTGAGTTTTAATCATGGAGGACAACATAATTCTAGTAGCCTATCATTCATTGGCAATGGATTTACTCAGCAAATATTCTACCAAATCACTTAAATATGATGTGTGAACTTTATTCTTTTTCTGTCACACATTCAGATATGTAGCAAATCTTTCACTAAGTAGTAAAATATTTGCCCATGCAGTTGAATAATCTGCATTATCATACAGTACTTTGTCACAGCAAAGCATTTCAGCACAGAAACTATCCCTGTTGTTCGCTATTTTTTTAGTAATAGTTTATTCGTTTATCAAAATATAAAATACAAAGAGAAATTCAAAAAAAGTAATAGAAAACTAGGAAGAGGGGGAGGGGGGAAATGGTGTAAAGAGAGAAAAGGAAAAGGCACCAACTTCTGACTCTCTTTAGCACAGTAGAAGATAAGTTTACAACTGCAACTTTTACTTTTACACAACAGTATGTACAAGCCATTTCTATAATAATAAACCTGTCTAATTAGCAAAAACAAAATCAAAGTTTCATTTTTTTTTCATTGCAAGCACAAAATCCGGAAGCAACTTTAAAATAGAAATAAGGTTAGATATATTCTCTTCTTTAGATAAAAGAATCAATTTGACCATCTCTGCTTCTCTTTGCTGTGGGGAATAATATATACTTCAGTTAACTCATTAATCTTTATCATAATTCATATTAAGAGAATCCTCCATATTATTTCAATTTTTTTAACCCTAAAGGGAGAAAACACTTTTTCTAGTTTGGATATTTTACTATTTTACTATTTACTGTTGTTCACTATTGTGTTCCATGGCTGATGTCACCTGTAATATGTGGCAACATCTAGCAACATTACCTGATCTGGGGGGAAAAAACCAACTGAAGATTGGCAATTTATTATCTAATGTAATTATCTGGGGAGGATTTTTCATTTTCAAAGGATGGTACACAGTAGATTTCAGAAAAGGCAATAGGGAATATACATGGGCGGGAGGGAAAAGACACACCTGCTTTAAAGACTTGCTGACAAACTGAACAAGAGCACCAAACATGCTTCAGAGCTTTTTTCCCTTTGAATCTGCACAGTCTTTATGGGCATATGCACAAAAAAAGAGGAACTAGGGTTTTTGGTTTTTTTAAAGGCCTTATAAAATTGGCACATACTGTTTGGAAAGAACTACAAGCATTATCAGTGAGAATATTTCTTAAATAGCAAAAATATAATCTTTCATATACATCCCCCCCATTGATAGCAAAATACTGTAACAATTTATAGGACAGGTATGATTAATTTGCAGTAGATCAATTAACACTTCTAATATTCATGAACAACGAACAACGAAGAAATGGAGATTGGTTTCTTATTTAGCGCTTTGCAGGCAACCGAGTCAGTCTGTACAATTGCAATGTTACAGCCATTAAAAAATACTTAAGTGTTTTAAAGATCACTTCATACAAGTAAAATGTTTTAAAAAATACCTGGATTGTATCTATCAAATGTCATACACATGCACACGTACATTTCTACTTCTTCATTTGCTCAAGCAAAAAGAAACCATGGGTTTTTAATGACTGTGATCAAAAAGTCAAAAGAGCTCATTATTAATTGTAAAATATTATGCTGATGAAACATAGTAACACAAGTAAGATACTTAGTGAATTGTGGTCTGCAGAGGATTCACCCCAAGGGTGATATTACACTCCAAACAATTTTTTTCTATTTTTGAGGTAAAAATCATAACCCCAATTGCCATAAACAAGTGATAAAGTAAGGCAAAAAAAAATGAAGAAGGGAAGAGAGACAAAAGATCACAGAGCTTGTGTTTGTTTTAAATGGATAAGTACCGGTTGTCACCTTTGTGCTCAAATAAGGATCTTACTCTCTACCACAGGTCTGTCCAATCCGTAGCCCTAGACATCTAGTAATGTGGTCCCACAAGATTGTAAACTTTTAATATTATGTGATTTATATACATTAACTACAGGTAGTCCTTGACTTACAATCACAATTGAGCCCAATTTTTCTGTTGTTAAGTGAGACATTTGTTAAAGTGAGTTTTGCCCCATTTTACAACCTTTCTTGCCACAGTTGTTAAGTGGATCACTGCAGTTGACTAGTAAGTAACCCGGCTGTTAAGTCAATCTGGCTTCCCCATTGACTGTGCTTGTCAGATCGCAAAAGGTGATCCCATGACCTTGGGACACTGCAACTGTCATAAATATGAACCAGCTGCTAAGCATCTGAATTTTGTTGACATGATCATGGATGGGGCTTCTGCAAAGGTCGTAACTGTGAAAACCAGTCATAAGTCACTTTTTTCAGTTCCACTGTAACTTTGAACAATCACTAAACAAACTGTTGTAAGTCAAGGACTATTTATTCCTCTTCAGTCAATGCAGCTCAGGCAAGCCAAAATGCTGGACACCTATGCTCTACTATCAAAGCCAGTCCAAGGACAGCCTTTATGCAAAGGACAAAAAAACCTACACTAAGAAGAGTATATTGATTTTAACTTACACTATCTCCACAATCAAATCCACAATGTGAAACTCCACAGCCATGAGACATTCACTAAAAATGAGGAATATTGGCTTATACTGTACACAATGTACTTTATGCCCCCTTTTCCTTCTTTTTAATAAAGGCCGTGCCTCCATTTCTCATCACACATCCATATAACAGCATCCCATGTAACATCACCAAGTAACATTCTCTCTTTACTCTTCCCAAAATAACAATAGTTATTTGTTTGGAAAACAAAGTTACCTGTAAACATTGCGCAGAAATATGGACTGCAAGCTGCTAGGACAATACGGTGGGCTTCAATTTCAACGTCCTCAGCAACAATTACCACATCACAAAGAAGCCGCTTGCTGTGAACATATCAACAGTGATGGTTTCAGAACCAATCTGGCAAATACAGAACTATTAAATAAATAGTAAGTAAATGTAGGCTACAGTTGCTATGCTTGTTTACCTTTTTATTAGGATCTACAGTATATGCCACCTATTAGAATAAATCTTCCCAAATAATAAAAATTACAAAAATATAACAACACTGTAATAAGAAAAACAATTATACAATAACCCACCAATCCCCAATTCAAACGAGTCAGTGCCATATATGCAGTGTTGTTGACCCGGAATTAGGAGACAGCATAGGAAGTATCAATTGTGAATATGTGCAGATGGCCCTGCTGTCTTTGGGCACTTGCAGAGTCATGGATGCAGGGTCATGAAAGGAAGCAAGGAAAACACCCAATGTCCTAACCCACGCGGGAACATACGATATCTTTAGAGAAACACCCAAAAGGGAACATTTTTACCTACTTTTGCTTTCTCCCTTCTTATCTACAGTGTGCCAGACTTACTGGGTGAAATCTTTATCTTATGTGTGTCAGCTTTGCTGGGTGGATTGTTTATGTAATCAGAAACAATAAATACAAGGATTTCTTGTCATTCGGGGCTTCTCTCTTTTAGAGGAGCCCGTCTTTGTTCAGCTGAATAAAAACGTAAAGGTTAAAGGCAACTTCTGGTTTCCTGTATTTTTTTATCAAGCAAAACCTCAGAACCTGCACAACAGTGTCCTTCACCAAATTCAGTTTCAATTACAGACTAAGATGGTCATGTAAGCTTTAAGAGGACTAGAGAGATAAGGTCAAACAAACATCACATGGAAAGCAATGCCACAAGCAAGTCACAACTGAGAAATAGCAATCCCTTGTTCAATAATGAGCACAAAAGCAGGCTTCCAGTGCCAACTACAGTGTTTCCCCGAAAGTAAGACCCGGTCTTACTTTCTTTTGGGCTCTGAAATAAGCATAGAAATTACTTTCAGGGACAGCTTACTTTTTGCCGATACCAGTAGGCAGCGAGCATGCAGGGGTTGGGCGGGGCCTGTGCATGGGGTGAAGAAGCAACGCAGCAGTGAGAATGTGGTGGCGGACCAGTTATGGTACCGGTACGGGCAGGGCGCATGCCCTTCCCATGCCAGGCCAGCCCCTACAACTTCCAACTTCTTGCAAAAAAGATCTCGTGAAGTTGGAATTGATTGACTGACCTTTTTTTCCTAAAAAACTTCTTTTGTTTTCCTGCACGCGGCAGTGGAGAATCGCGAAGGAGAAATGGAATGGGGCTGGAAGTCAGGTAAGGAAAGAAATGCAATTCCTGGGGGAAGCGAGGGCATCTGGGTAGTGGTGTGGCAAACTCTCCGGCTCCACGGGGAAGGGGCAGCCGGCATGGGTGCTCCCTCCCCAAGCCTCCAGCCCTCCACCTGCTGCTCTGGTCAGCCTGGCCACTGCCCAGTACGGCCACCCCGGGGCTGCAGGGGCTGGACTGGCTTGAGAAGGGCACGCACACCGCCTGCCTGCCAAGGCGGCCTCCCCAGATCCCCAGGGCAAAGGGCCCCCGCTCCAGCTGGAGAAGCGTCGACCTGGCCACCCCCACCTTGGTATCCTTCCCGTCGTCACCCAGCATGGCTGCCCCGGGGTTGCAGTGGCTGGATTGGCATGGGAAGGACACACAGCACCTGCCGATAGGACCACCTTACCGATAGGACCACCAGGCCTCCCGCACTGTTGCCTTTGCTTGCGGCAGGACACCGCGCTTCACGCTATTGCCATTGCTCGGCTCGAAGCACCACGCAGCATCCTGCCTCAAGCAACGGCAATGGTGTGGGAGACCTGGCTGTGACGGTCCTACCGGTAAGGTAAGCAGGTGTGGGGCACGTGGGGCAGCTTCACCCCCACCCCCACCCCAAACTAAGGCTTACTTTTGGGGGGGCTTATATTAGGCCCACCCTTGAAAATCAAGCAGGGGCTTACTTTCAGGGGGGATTACTTTCGGGGAAACGTGGTATTTATCATGCAGATTGGACAAACTGCTTCTCTCTTGACAAAATATGGCAACTTAATGTGGTCTGGAGAGTAGTTGCGCACAATCTGAAAGTGATACAGTGTGACACAATGTGATTGCATTGCATTAGCAAGTAACATTTACACCATTTGAATTTTCTGACTACTCAAGTTGGTACTTTCCACAGTTATTAGAACAATTCCTAAAATGTGCAGATTCTAGTTTTTCAACAAAGAATTTGAGATGCAGCAGTTCCAATTCAACGAAAGCAATTCAAGTTTGGAGAAGGCTGCACTACAAAGCATGGACAGCTAAAATCAATCTCAGCTGGTAAAAAGCATACCTAACTTTCACTTCCCAGTTAGTATTGAATCTAGAACTCAATATTTGGCCCATCAGAAGTGCAATCCAGATTAAAATCTCATATAAAACTCAATCCAAAATAGGTAGTTTCCCAATCCCTACAATCTCTATCTTTCTCGATTAATTTTTCACAATTGAGCCCCAAATTTCTGTTTAACATCCACTTTTATATTATTTTTAATTTGAATTGCATATGTGCTGCGAGCTAAAATGGATGACCCCAAGGACACTGTTACTCAACCTACAAAACTTGAGTAGCATCAGTTTCTTCATTTAAAACGCAATTAATATTGTTCCTATTTCGATTGCCCATTTACCCATATGCTGGACTTTTAAGATATAAAGATCAAGTTTCTTATTTATCTACATAAAGGCTCAAAGGTATAGATTTCATTTTAAAAAACTTGTTTCACCTACATTGCATTTGCATGGACTCATCTGGGGATAAACAAACATTACCAGATCAGGATAATCAATAAGTAAACATAATTTAATGGTGTCTGAATTTTCTATCTCCAGCACTAATAAACAGGCAGGTCAACCATCCATTCTTGGACTAGCTTGTTTCAAATGGAAGACTCAAGAGTGCAGCTGACTTTTAATGTCACCAGCACTAAGGAATCCCAAGTTATATGGGCAGATGGCAGCATCAAGGCTCACCAGCTAAGACTCTTCCTCCTTTTATGGGTACAGTATATCCCTTTCTTAAAGAATGTTACCAGAGGCAGATGGGCTTTTCTCGCTTTCCTGTCCCCACACTGATTCATTGGCCCGTCAACATCGTTCTACATAACCCTGCTATGGCAATCAGCTGTCACCTACCACTTTAAAGTATTCAACAGGTGCCCTATTTTAGTTTTGCAATGTCTCAGCAGCAGAAGCAATAGTAGTGAGAATAAATCAGTAGTAAGCAGGAAAGAGAAGAGATGAGAGGAGTTTCAGGACAGCTGCAGTGTAGCTTGCTTAGAAGGACGTCATAGGTAACATATATTATTAGTGCTTCTAAGAGGAAAGCTGTCAGTCTTCTCCCGTTATTCCCCACAGCATTAAATTACAAATAGAATAATCTAGTATTTTATCATACTAATCTGCCTTGCACCAAACAATCCACAGTCCTCCAGTCTTTCATGTTCTATGCCATCAAAGAAGGGGCAAAAGCAAGTTGACACCAAAACCAAGGGATACAGGCAAAATAATTCACTCAGGACTGGTGCCTTCCTAGACAGGGCATACAAATGCTTTTCCATGTGTTCATCCCATGGCATGGCTGTTGTGTTATAAAGCAAGGACTGTGTATTATTAAGCAATGATTGGTGATGAGCTGGGGGGAGAAAAAAAAAGGAGCCCGGTAGTACCTTTTCCAACTAACAAGGTTTATTAAAAGACATATTAAAAAGTATGGAAGCTAGATTCCTGATTTTTATTGAACTCATCAGACAGTTGTTTCATGGATGGAGATTCTCAGTCATCCAGGTCATGGTTGTCCCAAAGGTGCTTTTTCACAAGGCAACTGGACTTTCTTTTTTCTCTTTGAAGACGTTTCAAAGAAGCTTCTTCAGCTCTGACTGGATCCTTCCATTCCCCACCATCCAGTCAGAACTGAAGAAACTTCTTGGATGAGAAGCAAAACATCTTCAAAGAGAAAAAAGAAAGTCCAGTTGCCTTGTGAAAGCACCTTTGGGACGAATGCAACAGAGGTATCTCTGGAAAGGACTAGGTCTATGTCCTGGCCATTTTCTTGGACCAGAATGGGACAACTCACTGCAGCCAACTCGCTACGGCCAATTTGCTGCGGCCAACTCACCACATGGGACAACTCGCTGCAGGACAATTCAACAATTCAATTTAAGTATTTAAAATAATTTTAAAAATATTTTAATTTTTCCCATTCACATTTCATTTTGTCCCTGCTTTGGCATCCTTTCTTTAATGATTCTATTCCACTATTTCTTCAATATTAGTATTAACTCTTGTCCTGTAGCAAGTTGTCCCACAATGTCTGGCCATGAAGAGTTGTCCCGTGGCAACTTTGCCGGAGTAAGATGTCATAGACCTTTCTTGGACAGTATGTGGTAATTCAGCTAGTACCATTCTACAATATTGTACTTTACTATAAAGGCAGCCACCTGTGATTGCTGCAGAGTAACCACCTTGGCATTATTGGCCAATTGTCTTGCCTGCTCCATTCAATTGTACACTATTGAAGTTTATCTGCACTATCTCGGAATGGAAAGTAGTGCTGTAGAGTTCCTGTCTTTTGTCACACTACTGTTTGAATGTTCCCAGTCAGACACAAGATCCTCTTGAGCCAAGTCAGTGCTTGCTGCTGTCCACACACCCTCAGCACCTGTTCCTGCCATCATGTTACATTCTAGATGAACATCACCCTGCCCCTTTTGCTAGATGCAACCAACATCAAACTAGCTATAGAGAAGGGAGAGAAGAAGCAAATATGTGGCTAGCAAGGAGGAAGTAGGGAAGGAAGGAAATCCAGTAGCAGAGACGGAAGGCAAACAAGGCTACCAAGGCCCCTGTAAAAACTAGAGAAGTCCTGGTTTGCAGATTCCCAAAGTTATGTTGGTGACTCAGGCAGCATACAAAATCTACTGTATATAATAAAAAAGTATATCAATATTACTAAGGTACAATGTCCAACAAACTGCTTAAACAATCCTGTTATTTTGTATAACAGCACTAGCAAATGTGAAAACCATATGATTTGGGGGCTCCAAAGAGGAACTTCATACAAAGTACAGCAACTGATTTGAAGATCATGCTTGAATTAACTTTTTCCCCCATTACAAAAACAAAGTGTTCTACAAGTTAGATGCCTCCAACTCCAGCCAGGAAGTGTCTAATAAATTGCACAGAGATACAAAACTGAACATGAAGAAGTACCTCCTTAATTCATTCATGACTTTGAATGCCTTTCCCGTGTGACAAGGATTGATGGTCACTGTCCGCTGATCCTTATCTCCATCTGCCTCAGGTGGTTGGGGCCACCTCTTGATGCTAAAGACAAGAAAGAAAAGCAAGTAAACATTCCCTTTTAATTTACAAGATCTAAGATAAAATACAACCTAAAAATTTAACATGAAATCGTCATCTCATTTGTTGTCACATATTGTAAGTGATCACAAGTGTTTAGCTTATACAACCAGCTGTCCCTACTGTGGCTGCCTAGTATAACTGGAATCCTATTTTAATATCACAACTATGCCAAAGTGAATGCTTTTGATGTAACTATGTGAAATATGTGCTCAGAACACATGCACAAATTCTTTGCTTAACCAGCACAAGCATTTGTGGATAGCATACATAAAGTTTTAAAGAAGTATACATATATATGTGTAATTCTTTTTTTTAAGTATTCACATGGAAAGTAATGTGTCTAACCCTCTGACTCCTTAGATTTACTAAGAATAAGGTAATGCAGGCAGATCAGTTTTTCTGTCTAAATCTTCCTGAGGAAAATGCAGTCATCATCCTTTTTGGTAAATACAGTACGTCATCTGGATTAAAAAGTAGAAAGTCAGAGTCATTGGAATTACAACTGATCTATTTATTGAACCTGAAAAAAAGACACTATTAGGAAATGTTTTTGTTTTCCCTCATGAAATACCCACATCCAGTGTTTGGAACCACTCACAGGACTCACAAATCTGAACGGCAATACAATTAACAACAATCACTCTGTAGCCACAAACTGAAGTAAAATATTCAGTACTTCATTCACTGATATAAAAAAGCAGTCCATACATTTTCTCCCAATATTTTAGTGCACTCTCAAGGTCAAATGGAGAGGACTAGTGGCATGAATGTACTACCTAATTCAAAAGCATCTGTTAATAGCTCTAAAGCAAGGCCATTTCTACTTACACTCTGGCCAGAAACAAACACAGGATCTTGCCAAACCAGTTCCATCAAAACAAAACAAAAAACACATTCATTGACAGCGCTGGCGATTTCAGCTCTAGGTAAACACTCCCTGAAAAGACAGAAGGCTAATTGAACCATTCCCTAAAGAGAGATGCCGCCTCACGAGGCTGGGGAAGCAGCAAACCTACCCCTATGGCATTCTCACAAATCCAACTTTCACTTTTAAACTGGGCACCATCAATAAAGACTGAGAACTGGGAAGACTGGGTGATTTTGCTTATGTATGCAAGGTACTGGAACCCTTCCTGCTGCTCCTCTGGGATTTTTAAGGAAAGAAACTGCTCCTTGCCCTCATTCCTATCCAGCCTACCTTTCAGACACATTTTCATATGTTAGCTCTCCAATACTTTTCTTCCCTGGAAATAATCCACTGGTTGTCTCCCTCTTCTAATACAGGTAGTCCTCAACTTATGACCACAATTAAGCCCAAAATTTCTGTTGCTCAATGAAACATTCCTTAAGTGAATTTTGCCCCATTTTACGACTTTTCTTGCCACAGTTGTTAAGCGAGTCCCTGCAATTATTATTAAAATGTTAAGTGAATCTGTCTTCCCTGTTGACTTTGGTTGTAAGAAGGTCGCAAAAGGGGATCACATGGCCCTGGGACACTACAACCAGGATGAATATGTGCCAGTTGCCAAGCACCCAAATTTTGATCACGTGACCACGTGCTGCAACGGTTTTGATCACGTGATCACGTGCTGCAACGGTTGTATGAAAGAACGATCAGGAGTCACTTTTTTCAATGCCGTTGTAACTTTGAACTGTCACTAAATGAACTGTTGTAAGTCGAGGACTACCTGTATTCAATTCCCCCTGGCTCCAAAGAAAATCAGGCATTTCCTTCAAGGCTTCTCCTTAACAGGAGAAAAGAGTCTGGCATTCAGGTAACTTCTACAGCATCTTCCAAATCTCACCCTTCACCCTTCCTAGGCTTGTGCAACGTACTACCATAGCCTACCAGGCAAAATGTCCCTTCAGTGGATGGAGAAAAAAGCAATCAAGGTGGTTTTTATATACTTTGGCTGGTGGGACTAGAATGATAGTCTTGGATTGGAGAAAAAAGAGATGGCAACAATGGCAAATAAAAGTGATGGTTACTAGGACTTCTGGTTTGCCATCGCGGCCACTGCGGCCGCTGGAAGGCGAGCTCCATCTTCCGCGTTCAGTTTCGCTCCCCTGAGGGACCCTGGAAAGGGTTGAGAGTCACCCTGTAGGGGTGACAAGCAAGGAGGGGACCCCCGCTTGATCACAGGAGGGCGGTAGCCCTTCCGCTCAATCCAGGGCAGCCGTTCAAACCGGCGGACGAAAGACCAGCCATAGAAATATGGTTCATCACTAGGCTGCAGACAGCCGAAGTCAAACTTACCACCAGGCACTTCTAAAGCAGCGCGGATGAGACTGGGTGAGACCTGAACTCTCTTCAATCCTAAGTATTTTCTTTTCCTGTAAAAGCTGCCCAAAGTATCTTCCCCCTGTGAGGAGAGAGGGAAGGGAACTTCTATCCCACCCTCTAAGAATAGCGACAACTGACTATCCAGGGGAGTTAAAACACTAAAAGAAAAACCTTAATCTAACTTGATTTATATGCTTCTAAAATTTGGGGACCAAAAGATTTCTTATCTTTACTAAAGACTTTGGTTTTTATTTACAAAAAAGAAATAAAATTGGAAAAAGGATTATAAAAATTTTGGACTTAAAAAACCTTAAACGGCATTGGTGACATCTTGTGGCCAAGTTTGATATTACAACTAGTTATTGTCTAAAGGAGACTTGGCTTGAAGCCCAGACTACAGATAAGACTTTTTCAACCTTGACAAATATCAGCTGTGAGAAGCTGTCTTTAAAGCCCTCAATTTAACATATCATTAAGAGAATATGATGAAGACTAGGAACAGATTCTTTTTATGTTGAAAGCAATACATGAAACCATTCTTTCAGCTTGTGATGAAATAAGATGCTACAGAAAAGAACAAGATGTCAGCCTAAATATACGAACCCAAATTTTGACTACAATTAAAGAATCAACTATGCAGAAGATAATAGAAGAAGTGGAACAATTAAATACTATGATAGAGGATTCAACTGACCAACAAATACAGTCAATGGAAAATCCAGAAAAGGGACTGACAACACTGAAAATGGAAAAGACTTTCTATATAAACCAGAAGAAACTTGAGGAGCAAGAAGAAGAACAAACCGAAGGGAAGACAAACATATCATGACAACTATGGGGATCTGGAATAATAGAGAGACGATTCACTAGCCCTTCCAAAAAAATGGCAACTGGATGGTCTCTTTTATTTCAATATATCTAACAACAGAGATCTATTTGATGACTTAAAACAGACATGTCAAACTCGCGACGTCATTGCGCGACATATCGTAGCTTTTTTCCCATTGTTGCCAATGGGCTGGGTGTGGTTTCCTGGTGATGCGTCAGGCACGCGGGCCGGCAGTTTGACATCCCTGACTTAAAAGCACTGACATGGAAGGCGAGCTGGCAAAGGAAGAAAGCCAGAATAAGGCTGAAGAAAATTGGGGTTTTGATTTATTAGAGAAGATTTTATATTACTAATTAAAATAGAATATACTCAAATAGACAAGATATGTATTTTGAATACTAGATTTTGTTATGAATTGAGATAAAGAAAATGTTGGTCACTTAAAACTTGGAAGTATAAATATTAAAAGTTAAATTTGAATATTGATGGGAAATTAAAAATTGGGGAAAATAAATAAATAGGATATTGATTGTCTATAAAGATTGAATGTAAAAGTAATTAAGATATGTATAAGCTAAAAATTTATTGATAAATGTAATAAACATGTTTTTACTTAGTTGATATAATAAGAACTGTATTAGCTTAAATATGAGACAGTAGATATTAAGGGAAAAAGAGGAAATATTTGATGTTGAAATAGGGGAAATTTTGGTCATTAAATTTAAGACATTTGGAAATTAGTTGAAAATAAGGGTGTTATACTATATTATTAACTAGATGGTGTAAGATGGTGGGAAATAGAATATACTAAAATAGATAAGATGTGTATCTTGAATATTAGACTTTGTTATGGATTGTGATAAAGAAAACTTTGAAATTATAAATATCAAATGTTAAATTTAAATATTGATGGGAAACTAAACACTGGGAAAAACTAATTACAGGACATTGATTATCTATAAAGATTGAATGTTAAAATAACTAGGATATGTATAACCTAAAAGTTTATTGATAAATGTAATAATAAGAACTATATTAGTTCAAATATGAGACAGTAGATATTAAGGGGAAAAAAGAGGAAATATTTGATGTGGTAGCTTGAGATTTGTACTAAAGATTTTTGTATGTTATTGAATTATCGATTAACCCAGCCACCACGTTGCTTTTTAAATACTTAAATGTAAAATTAGAAAATCAATAAAATATTACAAAAAAAAGTGATGGTTACTAGAGGGAAAAAGAAAGTGCAGCTGGACATTCAGGCCCTTAGAAAATAGGCATTCATATATTTGTTTGCTTGTTTGTTTATTTCCCATCTTTATTATTTTTATAAGTAACTCAAGGTGGCAAAATTACCTAATATTCCTTCCTCTTCTTATTTTTCCCACAACAACCACCCTGTGGAGTGGATTGGGCTGAGACAGTGACTGGCCTAAGGTCATCCTGCCAATTTTTCACGCCTAAGGCGGGGACTAGAACTCACAGCCTTGTGGCTTCTAGGCCAGCACTTTAACCAGTAGATCAATCTGGGTCTTATTTGCTGGTGAGGCAACACCAATAACAAAAGCAGACAAGATGTTCAAAGCAGATTATCAGACCTGAGTGCGAAATTTCAGTGGAATTTTAACAGCAAAACCATAGCTATTGACCCGAAAGCAACTGATACACAGGACCTAAGCATGAGAAGGAATGGGATATATTTCAGTAGGGCCTAACCCAGTGGTGGCGAACCTATGGCACGGGTGCCAGAGGCGGCACTCAGAGCCCTCTCTGTGGGCACACATGCTGTCGCCCCAGTCCTAGGCCTTCAGCTGGGTTTTATAAAACCTTTTCGCTTTAGGCCTCCGCTGCCGTGTGCAAAAAAAAAATATCAGTCAATTTCAACTCGCGGGGAAAAAAAAGATCTTGCAAAGTTGGAATTGATTGAACTTTTTAGTCCCACCCAGTCTGCCGTTACAACCGCAGCCACACCCAGCCAATGGGCTACATCCAGCAATGGGCCACACCCAGCCAATGGGCCACACCCATCCGGCACCCGACAATGCATAAGTGGGTTTGGGGTTGCAGTTTGGGCACTCGGTCTCTAAAAGGTTCGCCATCACTGGCCTAACCCATGAAACATTTTGAACACTTTGTTTGTTGTGGAAGAAAAGTGGGGAAGAAACGTTACCACTTAGCCAAGAGGTAGAAAAACAGCTCTTTTCCCCACATTTGTGTTTTGAAAGCTTTAAAGTTACATTTATGTGCTTTCAGGTTATTTATAGCACTTTCCTGAAAGGCAAGTAAAACACCCTTCCAATTAGATCAAAAGTTTTACTAAAGCTAACATACAAAGCCCTTTTCTTCCAACTGATCTCCCTAACAGGGTTTGCTCATTACAGGTAGTCCTCGGCTTCCATAGTTCATTTAGTGACTGTTCAAAGTTACAACAGCACTGAAAAAAGTGACTTATGACTGTTTTTCACACTTATGACCGTTGCAGCATCCTCATGTCACATGATCAAAATTCAGACATTTGGCAACCGACGTGTAATTAGGACAGTTCCATTATCCTGGGGTCCTGTGGTCTCATTTTGCAACTTTTTGACAAGCAAAGTCAATGGGGAAGTCAGATTCACTTAACAACCATGTTGCTAACTTAACAACTGCGGTGATTCACTTAACAACTGTGGCAAGAAAAGTCAAAACACGGGGCAAAACTTAAGAACTTGTCTTGCTTAGGAACAGAAATTTGGGGCTCAATTGTAGTCGTAAGTCAAGGATTACCTGCAATTAATTGTGATGATTTCAATGCTAGGAACTTAGATTCAGTTTACATGATGCAAATTTAAACATATTTTAAAAGTGTGCTGCTTTGTCCATAACAAACCCAACAGCTTCCATCTTGGGCCAAGAATAAAATGCAAGAGAACTGAACAGATGAACTAATTGGAAGGAAGCAAATGAGGATGAGTTCTAAAATAAGAAATGCCAAGTACAATATGAACATTATATTTTTAATTTTTGGAACACTAACTGAGAAGCAATTTGTTCTACCTTGGAAAGAAACATATTTTCTGAGCCCATAATTCTCATAATTCCCTATCAGACTGTAGCCCCTAATGAGTAAAAAGGAAATGATTTATAGAGTATAATCATTTCCTAGCAAAGCAAGGAGATTTTTTTGGTGGGATTCAAATTCAAACCTTGACCCTATATGTCCACGATCTACACAGCAGGAATCCAGGACATACAAAAATAAGAAGAAAACACACAAAAAAACAATGGAAAAAATAAATTATGCTTTACTATTTATAATCTCAGGAATGGAGACAGCCCTAATGTATATACTGCCGAATTCATAATGGATGCTCAACTCCATTGCCGACTGCAGTAACAATTCACTTTTTCACCCCAAGGCTTATTTGAAGCAATGCTACAAAGGGTAATAAATAGAAATATGCCTCTTTGGAGTGGAAGCATTTAATCTCAATCAATCTGCAGCTCACAAACACTACTGAAATGCAACTAGAAAATATTGAAAATTGGCAGTGTGGTGGTCCATCATTTGAATATTATTCCAATATTTTAAGATTTAAGCTTCAACTGTTGAAAAACAAGAACCAAGACACACCATATAAAAAGTTGGGGGAAAAATCAGCTTCACACTCTTTTATGATATACTCCACCATAACATGATGTAAGCAGAAAAATACTAACTAAAAGAATAGCTCATGACTGCCACAAAATAGTTGTCAATCCTTTCCGTATCTTATACTAGCAGTCAGACATTTTTCTGCTAACAAGTACCAATCCTCCTATAACCCAATTTTAAAATAGTCCAGATCTTCCAGGATTCTGACAATCTCATCGCCCCATATACTGTGAGATTATAGGCACCTAGACTTAATTAGGATTAATTTTTTTCTCAATATGTTTTAGGGAAATGTAAAAATGATAGCAACAAGTAAATCAAAATACTGCCCATGTGAATTTCAAATAAAAGTAAAACAAAGAACCAAAACACTTTAAATACCTTTCTAACAGTGCATTCAAGGCTCACAGCAAGAAATGAAGTAGAATAAAATCATAACTTGATTTTAAAAAATATAGTTAGTGTACCAAAACCACTGCTGATTTAGAAATGGACTTAAAAAGCAAGAAGCATTCAGTTCCCAAACTCAGAAATAAATAAATAATATAATGAACTCATAGAAAGAAACTAAAAGCTGTTAAACACCAAAAACATACTCTTACCTTAAAAAGCATATTTTACTGATAACTAATAACCTTTTGAAAGTAAACAGACAACTCTATTTATACCAATCCTCCAAGCAAAAGATTTTATCCATTGTTTGAATAGTATTACAGACCTAAAATTTGGACAAAATTCCGATGTAGCATTTTTCTCCCTCTCCTTCCACGTGTGCTTCTGAAGAACTTGAAAAGTTTCTTCGTATTGTAGAACAGCTCTAATAGAAATACCATCTTACAACAATTTTTCAGATCTCCTCCTCCTGAACAAGCTAACATGACTAAAAGACAATGGAATACATGCGTTTTTTGGAAATATCGTAACATAGGATGACAATAAACATATCCCAGACAGCAGATAATCATAGACTGGAATGCTTTAGCAAACAAATCCTAACAATCAAAGGAAATTAACAATTATGAGTACTCTGTTGTGTTATTTGGATATGTAGAAAAAGCAGTACGTGCTTAGATCAGATAGATCAGGAGGTGCTTTGCATTCTCTAAAGAGATTCTTCCAATAGGCTAGGGTCCTAAATCTTGCTAAAATCATAGAAATAATTTATAAATGGTAAATTACGTTATATTAATGACTTTGCTTTTAATAAGAATATATAACTGATTAACTGGGATAATTCAGTAAATCATTTGCTAATCAAGAAACAGAAAAAGATTGTTAGGGAAAACTGATTGCAAAACAAAACAAAAAGCTATTAGAAAGGTAGATTAAAAGCTGAGAGAAGACATTATTTTTTTAAAATATCTGAATCTGAAGGACTTTCATCCAGTGCTACTTTACCACTCTCAGCTGCTGAATAAAAGGCAGATAACACATCTAACATAGTTTAAAAAATGTTTTCATTACAAATGAGGAGACTATGGTAGTTGCCTCTTTTTTCCTGCGTTCACTAATTGTGACAATATATTATTAATTACCAGAAAAGGAGAAATCTCAGCTTTAGGTCAGTTTTCCAAATTGCTAGAAGCAAAATTAACTAGCTTTCGACACTGAAAAGCAGGGAACCTGCCAATATTTTTGGCAACATTAAAATATACTTTGGACTACAAAATGCATAATCAACAGAAAATCCATTTCAATGAAGGGTAGAATCCATGTATGCATAGCTATTAAACACATTCCAAGGATAGCAGATGTGTTAAAACAATCTACATGCCGTGCATACCTTCTACTGGAATAAACCATGTACAGAGACACTCCACTGGAATGTCAGTTCAGAGTAACATGAAATGGTGGTAGAAGCCAAAGTGGATTATCCTTCTACAAGTTTAGGATTCTTGCCATGAACTGATTAACTGTAGATTTATATCTATATCATATATCTATAATGGAAACTGTTCCCCTCCAGAATGAGAGCAGCATAGTCGCATACATGTCTATTTACTAAAAAAGGAGTTATGCGTAACGGGCAAGGGAGAAAAAAACAGATAAACAAAAGTGTGTTCTTCCTTCTCTAACCAAGCTTCTTTCAGCTCCTCCAAAACATTTTAGAAAAACGCCCATTTGGAATTACCTAAATGCTATAGAAGTAGCTTCACTAAAAGTGGCTTCATTTCTCAAGTGGTAAATATACTGAGGCCATATAAGACACTCAGAACAAGATGCATTAATAATGTGATAGCACAGAGTTGTTAATGTGAGAAATAAACAAAAAACAAAAAGACTCCTCACCCACCCTGGTCATCCTGGAAGAAAGCAATGGCAAGCCATTCCCTATCTTGCCATGACAACTGCATGGATTTATCCATTCTAGGTCACCAGGAATCAAGCTATATTGGAGGGCAACCTTTTTTTTCTATCCAAATAATGCTTTCTTTATTACAAAATATGCTATTTTAATTTTAAAATGTGAATTCTAGAGGACAAGTCATCCATCTCTACCTGCAGGCTAATATAAAATTAGGTGTAACGTGCTACAGTAACTGTTGTCAACAGTCAGTAGAGTAATTGCCAGAACAAGAAAGCAATTCCACCAAAACCAGAAAATCCAGTTGAAGATGAACTGCAGGCTCTTGAGGCAAGGGATTATCATAGTAATTATATATGTATGTATGTATGTATGTATGTATGTACTGTATGTATGTATGTATGTATACATGCCCTGGATGAAGGAATGCCTCCCCCTCCCGACGAACGAACAAGGCAGGGAAAGAAAAGGGGTGGGAAGGAGGGAGTCAGGAGCGTGGCAGCTCGCGAAAGGACAATCAAGAACCCAACGCAGGAGGACTATTTGGGCCCGGTCACGAGATCTAGGAGCCGGGTGCAAAAGGCACCGCTCCTATAAAAACAGCCATCCCACTAATGGCCAGTCACCCTGATGAAGCCGGCAGGAGGCCGGCGAAAGCTAGGTGTTTTAATGTTTTAATGGTAATAAACTTTTTGCAGTTTTTAATCTCCTGGTGGTCTCACAGCCTGTGATTCTTTGAACATATATATATATACATATATATACATATATATATATATATATTCGGAAATAAAAACAAATATATATATATGGGGGAGGACAGTTCCAATACACTCTAATCTTTACCCCATCGATGAGGGAATTAAAATCCAACAGAAGAGAATATCTGTAGCTCAGGGTGAAACTGTGGAGTTCTTGGTGCTCTCTCAGCTTGGTTATTGCTTGCAGAGGTTTCATTACCCAACTAGGTAACACCATCAGTGTATATGAGTAAGGGTTTTTCTGACTGTTTATATAGTTTTATCTTGCCAGTCATAGAAAATGGCACCCTGATAACGAAACATTTTAATTCCAAATGAGTATGGGATTCGCTGCCCATTTATATACAGTAGCATCAGTTTTGGAGGGGATAGGTTCAAAGTGCCACCAGCTAGAAAAAAAATGAGTGGACAACAATAAGATTCTTCCCCCTCTCCAGTTCTCATACCCAAAGTATGGATTTCCTTTCATAGCAGAATCTGACAGGAATCTGTTTTTTAATTATCAGATTAAAACACAATTATCCTCTATTGTACTTTCAAGGAAATGAATGTTACCATTCTAATGCAAAAGGTTATTTTAATCACTGAAATGAGCAATCCATTTAGTTATTTGAATTTGAATTTATGGGGATTAGTAAACAATTGCTTTTTATTCACGTGCCCATATGCCTATTGTTCCATGTTAATTATGTAATTAGTTAACTATGGTACATCTGTAAAATCACTGCTTGTTCTAAAATACTTATGTTGGTTTTTATTGATTTATTCGATTTATACCTGCCACTATTTCAACTTTCAGCAGTTAACAAAAGCCATATGAAATCAATAATACAATAAACTTACAATAACAAAATCACAACATAAAATTTAAAATTATAAAATAAAATCAATTAAGGAACAAATCACTGAGATAATTTCTTCCTCCTTAGGATCTCCAAAACAATTTGATTTTTAAAAGCTTAGAGAAAGCCAATGTATGTGGTCAATCTGATTTCCAGGGAAGACTATTCCATAAATATAAACACCCTTCCCCACTCAGAAGCAGGATCTGAAATCCTGAACCTGTCATTTCACAAAAGCTTTTAGGGGGGTTTAGGCATGGATCGATCGATCGATCGATCGATCGATCTATCATCTATCTATCTATCTATCTATCTATCTATCTATCTATCTATCTTTCTTTCCTTTCTTTCTTTCTTTTTTTCTTTCTTTCTTTCTTTCGTTCGTTCGTTGTTCATTTTAATGTTTAATTGTCCTCTAGGAGTGATCTCTCTGGGAAGCCAGTTTTCCTTCTGTATATGAGCGCACACCCTTGAGTCAGTTTTGGCTTCTAGCAATTGCCTAAACAAGTCCATGCCATTTTCTTGGCAAGATGTTTTGTAAGTGTCTTGTCGCTGCCTCCTTTCTAGGATTGAGAGCGAGGGACTACACAAGGTCACCCAGATAGTTTTGCGCCTAAGGCAGGACTAGCACTGTTTCCTATTCTCTATTCTGGTGCTTTAACCAATATACCCCATTGGCTCTTCTGGTAAGTGGGAATTTTGTGATGGACTACATGTGTTATGACAGCAGTCTCACGAGTACAGGTAATCCTCAACTTAAGACCATAACTGAGCCCAAAATTTCTGTTCTAAACAAGATAGTTGTTAAGTGAGTTGTGCCCCATTTTACCTTCTTGTCATAGTTGTTAAGTGAATGACTGCAGTTGTTCAGTGAATCATGCGGTTGTTAGGCGAATCTGGCTTCCCATTAACTTTGCTTGTCGGAAGCCAGCTGAGAAAGTTACAAATGGTGATCACATGATCCCGGGACAGTGTAACTAACACAAATACATGCCAGTTGCCAAGCACCTGAATTTTGATCATGTGACCAAGGAGATGCTGCAATGCTTGCAAGTGTGAAAACTAGTCACAAGTCACTTTCAGTGCTGTTGTAACTTCAAACTGTCACTAAATGAATGGTTGTAAGTAGAGAACTATCCTAATTACATGCTTTTGAAATTGTTTAAATATTGCCTACTCCACTGTCAAACTATAGATCACAATTTGCCAAATAAACCACAACTGATTGGGTTCTCACACTGTACCTTGTCACAAACTATATCAGTCAAAAGGTTTGCAAAATATACTACACCCAAAACATTTTTACCCTCCCTTAGTGAACCAGGCCATGGAAAGAGATAAAAAGAGGGTGCATTTTACCAACTTTAATAGTTGTTGTTCTGCCTTACTGTACAGCAGTCTCTGTGTGTTATTTTTTCCTAAACAAGTCCAAGTTAACAATGTAAAAAGGAAGTGCTTGACATATCCTGTTTTTTTCCAAGAGAGGCAAGCTTTGAGTTCGCATTGGATAGTAATGGCCACTGCTTCATCAATCTGAATTCTCCCATAGTGAGAAAAATCACTTTTCTAATTTGACTACTGGGAAATAACAATATAACTTCCCATCATATTTCATACATTACATCTTGAGCATTTAATAGCACTGTAACATAAGTTCCCACAATTGCATACTGACCCAAAAGTTTTAAATGGATCCTTCAGACTCCCTCCAAAGGTGCAACGTGACAGGGCACGTTAAATGCAGGGGGAATCATCATAAGAACAACACTTTCATTAAATTTAATTGTAATTAAACATAAACATAAATTACATCAAATTTAGTCATTGTTCTGGCCCTAGCAACCTTTTAGATTTAGCTCTGAGTTCATAACTCATGGCCTTGGGCCCAAAACTCATGCCTTCTGGTATAGATTAGTCATCTTTTTATTAGATGTTAATGCTTCTTCATGTGGCATCTTACAAGTCATAGCTAGTGTTGGCTTTGTGTTTGCAATAATATCTTTGTAAACACACTGTACTTTTCTTAGATTTCTCAAAACGTGCAGGTTAAGAAGATCCAAAATAAACATCAAAGAAATGCCAAACATCAAAAAAGTAGAAAAATTACAATGTTTTGGAAGGCATCATTTGGCACACAGCTGGAAACAAGAGTTCAGCTCTTTACTTATGTAACGAATTGCATAATTTACTGTCGTTGAGTAGTGTGCAAAGCAAAAACACTCACTGTGATGCACAGTGTATTTAAGTCATACCTTAGGATTATGGTTAAATATTAGGGAGTCTCCAATGGATGATATGGAGGCTTCTCTTGGAAATCCCTAATAGGAAACTGCTCCCCACTTCGGAGCTACTATTCAGTCAGCAACTACCATGATAAAACTCTTAAAAGAACAACAGCCACTAGCATCCCACACTAAGAAAGCAGATTGTGTGAATCTCCCCGGTGTAGCTGCCCAAGAATGTTCCCATAGCAACGGCAAAGGCACCCACTCACACATATTTCCTGCAGCTTGAGATTCATTAAACCCAAACAATTTAACCTTTCACCTAGGTAATTGCCGTGCCAAGCCGCTAAGCAGGCATATATATGTGGATTAAAAAGTGAATTGCAGAACAGTGGAAAGAAGGGAGGAGAGGGGGAACAGAGGCAAAAGGGAAAGCCGAATTCATGCACGAATCGGCAGGACTGAATCTAATCACTGCTCTTGTATCTTAATGCCTAGGATGTTCACTCACAGGTCAAACACACCCATACACGTACGCACTCCTCACCTCACCATCTTTCCGACGAGCGTTATTAAAACTCGGAGCACGAAGTTAAACGCTTTGCCCCGCCGAAAAGGAATCGGCTTCCCAATCGGCTACCGCTTTCGAAGGTCTCCTAGAAATTGAGGCTCTCCAGAGGAACGGAAGGAGAGAGGGAGACACTTTCAAAGGGCCACCGGAGACAGGAAGTGTGTGTGCGTGTGTTTGTGTGTGTGTGTGTAAGGGGATTTGTAAAACTGATGAAAGAGACTCGCGATGAATGAACCCTTGATTCAAATAAAATAAAATAAAAAAGTCACCCGGGGCAAACGCCACCGCCTCCCCTAAAAAGGGGGGAAGGTTCACCAGAGCTACCGTCTCCCAACGAGGGGCGGCGGCGGGGCAACCTCCGCGGCCGCGACCCAGAAAGAGACGCAAATAAACGGCGTCGCTTGGAGGTTACCGCAGCCAACTTTCGGGGGATGCTACCGAATCCGGCTGAGACATCTTCCGCCAGGCTTCCGCGCCCACGCGCCCACCCCTACCGCCCGACGCAAGCAAAAAGGCGCCTGCCCTCTTCGCCGAGCCACGCCGAAGCGAGCCGCACCAACCTTTCGTCGTCCATTGTGCGCCGCCGGAGCGGAGCTGGAGCCCTGCTGCATGCGCCCTTCGCCTCCTGCCCGCTCGCTTCTCCAGCGCTGCCGCAGCGAACCGCTCGGCGCCCTGATTTGGCTGCGCTCAGCTGGACGCCTTCCTTCTCGCCCCTGCGCCGCTTCCTCTCCACGCCTAAAGCAACAGCGGCAGGTTAACTTTGCAGCAGCCAGAACACTCCCTTCCCAGAGGTCCCCGCTGCCGCTGCTACTCTGCCTCCAGCCTCGGCAGCCCACTCCCTTCTGCCTTTCTTTCTCCCGCTCCGAGCATGCGACTCGGTCTCCTGGCAACACCAGCTGTGCGGATAGGTACATTGCACCGCCCCGGCTGCTGCATTTGCCCGAGGCATCTTTTTGGCGGGGTTCTGCGCGTTTAAAAAAACCGACAAAGGGGACGAAGTAAATGCAGCCAGGGCGGAAAAGGAAGGGAGCGATTTTTGTCTTGGTCCCGTGGTTTATATCTAGGAAGGGGACGCGTGCTTCGGAACGCACGCTCCTTACATCGCACTTGTTTGGATTTGGTTCTCGCCCTATTCCAAAACTCTAGGGTAGCCTATAAAATCCATACGTTTAAAAGATGTGTTTAAAAGAGGGGGGGGGGAAATTCCAGCATTCTTTGGAACAAATCTAGTTTTAAAAACCGGCAGGGTTGTTGCCGGTATTTGTTAAGGCAAAATGTGCTCTATTGTGAGTGTAACGATTAGCTTCGCACATCCATTTTCCCTCGCTAGGGTCAGTTTTCAGCTTAAGTGAAAGCAGGTAAATCATTTTTGGCAACCCAGATAAAGGCATTCGTGTTTGTAAGTGTCAGCACTGTATACAGATTGTTAAATGTAGATCACGGATTCGAGGGAGGGGACTTCCTTCACAACTGAAATAATAGCATATGTTTTTTTTAAAGTACCAACTATCTTTTTTATTCTCCGTGCTCTTCCATACACATACTGTAACTTACATTTCAGATAGCAGTCTATCTGAAATGTAAGTTACAGTATGTGTATGGAAGAGCACGGAGAATAAAAGAAAATAGATGTGTGCATTTTAAGCTCAACTAAATCACAGGCCCAAGACACAGACTCAAAATGGGGTTTATAGGCTATTTAATACCTTTTTTCTCCAAGTGACATGACATAGCAGGGATTAAATGCCACATGTTCAGCTGAAATTATATAGATGCCTTGCTATACTTCAGGCTGGTTTAAAGCAATAGAATGGAGACTGAAAAACATCTTGCTTAAATATTTACTGAATGCTTTGATCATACAAATACAAATGATAAACCAGAATGCTAGTTGGTATATGCCAGTGGTGGCGGACCTATGGCACGGGTGCCAGACATGGCACTCGGAGCCCTCTCTGTGGGCACACGTGCCGTTGCCCCAGCCTCGCCTCCCCCTGCAACCCCCTCCTCTTCAGCAGCCCCCCTGAAGGAGAGTTGCCCCTGAGGGTGGCCCACGCGGAGCAGCGCAGCCAAGGACATGGCAGCCAGGCAGTGTAGACAAGACTGCCCTCACACACCATTGTGCACAGTTGATGCTGCAGGGCGCGGGCAGAGGGCGTGACCACCATAGCGCTGCTGGGCTGCCTGGGCGATCTGCGGTGGGCCCTAGAGGCAGTGAGTGGCCCTGCGGGCAGGCGGGGTGGGAGATGGGGTGGAATGGGGGTGGGGTGGGGGTGGGGCGGGGGCGGGGCCAGTTTTTGGGCACTCGGTCTCTAAAAGGTTCACCATCATTGATATATGCTTTTCATATTGGAAACTATACTTTAAAAATGTTACAATTCTTACATCTTGGTATTTACTTGACACACTCAAACCAGGTGCTTTTAAAAAAAAACCCTTATTTTTCTGGATTAGCACATAGTGAGTTATAATCACTCATAATCCCATCTCATGCAGTTCTTATATATTAGTGTATTTATTAGCTGAACAGTTATAAAACTAGAAAAGATACACTAATTACCAGCTCAAATATGGATGCATTCATTCAGTGACCATTCAGTTACAGTGCTGCTGAAAAAGGATGAGTTATGATGGCTCCTTGAAACTGCAGTCACATGACAGTGATTCAGGCACTTGACAACCAGTGCACATTTACAATGATTGCAGCATCCCAATCATGTGATCGCCATTTACAACCTTCACAGCTGGTTTCCAACAGGCAAAATCAGTGCAGAAGCTGACAGGAAGTCACAAGTTGTGGTCATGTAACATTGCACTTAACACTGATTTGATTAATGACACCTGAAAGTGACAATGTAAGTCAGGCATGGTCACATGATGCTTCATTTTACAACTGCATTGTCTACGGTAGCAATGAAGCTGCCAATCCCAGTTGCAGTCTGTTAAGTGAAGACTACCTGTACACAAATGTGACCTTTACGTGCCTAATGTCTTCTCCTGTTGCTCTTGCCAATAAATGCAATCCATACCACTTGGGGCTGCTTACTCACTAGTTTTTGAAGGAATTTATACTTTATGTCTCCCAGGCAAATTAACTAATTTGTATTTCTGCAACCTTTTGCTTTCTAGCCTTCTAACAATTACATGTATACGTATATGGATCATGCCATTCTGGCAACATAGCAAGTGAATTAACCAAAATTGGTATTTATATATAATTGAGTACAGAGATAAATATGAACCTTAGTACTTGCTAGGTTCTGTCCTATTATTCTTTTACTAAGGAAAGGTGACATACTGCAATCAAGCATCTGCTCTCTGGCGTCTTCATTTGCAATTATGCCACAGAGCACATGTACTCTACAGATACCCTTTAAAATTAACAGAAGATGAGCACAACCCAGTGTTTTGTGTGTTCAACTGCCTAGAAAACAAAGGGAATGTGGGCTGGCAGGAAGCAATCTCACCAACTTTCTGGTTCACGACAACCAGATACTATCCACAAACAGGTCACATATATATCTACCAGTATAAAATGTTTATCTACCCTGGTTTAAGTTTACAGATTATTCATTCAATTTCATTCAGTATGTGATCCTGACCTATGTGTTCAATCTTTTTAAATCTTCATTAACATGTTTGACATGGGCAGAGGGGTTCATTATAGTGAAACTCAGCAATAGAATTATCAATAGCCCAGATCTTCGGAAAATAAAAGCTTAGTACACATATGCCCTACTTTTACCATACTGGTTCCCAGGGCTTTTTTTCTCATAGAACGCCCAGAACGGAGTTCCGGCACCTTTTTTGGATGGAACCTTGTAGGGTAGGCAAGGCGGGTTGTATGATGTGTGTGAGTTCTGGCACCTTTTTTTTTTTTTTTTTAGAAAAAAAGCACTGCTGGTTCCTATGGGAATCTTTAGATAAAATAAACCTGTCTTAGGATCCTAAAAATTTCACATTTTTAAGTTAAATTAAAATGTAAATTAAAACATTTTTTTCTAATGAGGTAGGTAGATTTGTTCTTCTGTAAATTGTCAGATATTACAAAAATATTCTATTCCCTGCAGAAGCATCTTTAAGATATTTTTTTGTTACCTGCCCAACAGATTACAGATGTAGTAATACTGAGCTGCCAGTAGAGTTTGCTCCATACACGCATATACTGTAATAAAATCTATAAAGCAGAGCAAGGCTATAGGTCATGTTGATTTGCTCTATTTTTCTGTATAATATTGCATTTTTAAAATAGATCATTACTACTAATGGACAACTGAAATAAAGGTTTACTGAATTGTCTTCATATACAGCCAGTTTGGTCTACTAGATAAGGAACCAGGCTAAAAAGCAGGAGACTGTGAGTTCAAGTTCCACCTTAGCTATGAAAGCCAGCTGCGTAGGCTTGGGCCAGTCACTCTCTCTCAGCCCAACCTATCTCACAGGGCTGTTATAGGAAGAAGGTGGAGGAAAAAGATGTGTTGGATATGTTCACTGCCTTGAGTTACTTATAAAAATAATAAAGGCGGGATATAAATAAATATTGTCTGGTTATATTAAGTTCTAGCATTAGAATATGGTTAAATTATGTAGCACTAAAAATAATTGTTATAAAAGCACAGCAGAAGACTTAACAGTAACTATCCTGTGTAATGAGTTGCTTTTGTATAGTCTAATAAATTTTACAATACATTTACATTTTTAGTAAAACAACTTAATTCCTTTACAGGAACCTGATTGACCATATTGCTTCCTTTTAAAAAATGTCCACTACCTGCAGATTTAGAATCCATATAAATCACTTTGATAGTGAATCAAATGACTTTAAACTATTTCATATGTAGTTGCAGGCAAAATTAGGCACCATAATATAATTGTTTTAGTGAATCCTTAGAATAGAAGCTGATACCTCTATGAAGTAGAGTTAAACAAATCATTCTGTAAATTTGAAGGCATTAATACTGTTATTTAGATGAATTTTTCATTCAATCAATAGTATGTCCGGTGCAAAGGTTTGGACATCCTTTTAGATAGTAGTCTCTAACACCTTCTTTTGGCAGAAATAACTTCAAGAATACAGGAGACTAAGTTCTAATCCCACTTTAGGCATGAAAGCCAGGTGGGGTGACTTTGGGCCAATCACTTTGTCCGACCAATCAATCTCTCGGGGTTGTTGTAGGAAAATAGGAGGAAGGAGTATTAAGTATGCTCACCATCTTGAGTTACTTATAAAGTAAAAAGAAAAAACTCATAAAAATGTCTTTGGTAGCCAGTTAAGATGCAGTGTCTGATGGAGAGAATATAAAACAAATAAAAGTCCAGGTGAAAGTCACAAAACAAATGCTTTACCACAACACTTAACAGTATTTTATACTGGGCTTTGATGGGCCTACTGCAATCATCTTGACTTTTGTTAAACACTCTTCACACAACCAGATGTCACTGCATTTAAGTCTCTCTGTAATTGCTTTTGGAATTTTTCACTCTTCCTTGCAGAAGCATTCTCCCTTAGAAATATTAAGAGCATGAGATCTCCCCGCTGAATTTTAGTAATATCCAAGGGCCACTTTTCTTATATTTCATGGTTATTTGCATGTATACTTCAAATAATTTATTACTAAACTTTTTTGGCTTCAATTTTCTTCACTGATATTTGTGTTCACGTTTACAGAAATTTGTTGTTTGTACTATTTAACTGTGTCACTTTTCACTTAGGGATTAACTGAAACATACAATGTAACCAAAGGGTGCCTGAATTTTAGAATACAACTTTATGAACAAGCACCAGACTATTTCTCCAAGCCTGAGAAGCATATAAATAATAACGACATATACATATACACATAGGATTTTGAGCAATGAAACTTGCCAATCTTGTGAATGCTCTCTGAGGCTATCAGGTTATGTTAGATCTGAAATCAAAACGTTTAAAAATACTAAAAGCTAATAATCACACATAATAAATAGTTCAAAGATACAACTTCACATAATGCATACATAGGTTTTAAGTAGGATTTTTCACTTAATTTCTGAACTCAAACTGTACCTTTCTTTCAGGATGCCATGACAGGATGTTGAAATTACATCATCTTGTATGAAATGTGTCACAATGAACTGTTAATAAAACCTTTTTCTGCATAACTCATTGGGTAGGAAATTTAAGTGCACTTTCTCTCTTTCTCTGTCTCTCTCCCAGTCGTGCAGATTACAAATTTGGGGTTTCAAGCTAGAAGAAAATATATGGCTGATCAGTCTGCCAATATAGACAAGTGTCCAAAACTGCAGAAATATTATGGTCAGAGTAAAGGCCCATAGAATTTAGACACATAAGACATTTCAATCTGGTATCTTTATAGTTTAATTATGCTTGCCATCCAGACTACCTAACCTGCCTTCAGATATGTTGGACTTTGACACTGGGAAATCACTGGAGCTTAAGTCCACAACATCTGGAGAGTACAAAATTGTGAAAAAATCTGCATATTCTTTCAACATAGCTTTAAAATAAAATACAGAGAAAGCAAACATAATTCTATTAATTCACCAGGTAGACATTAACAGTCACGGGCCTAAAAATAGAATTATTAAGGTTGATTTGGCAAATTTATTTCAACATCACCAGGCTTATTTTCCAAAACGACAACAGTTCAAATTTATGAGCAATAAAGACACAGCCCCTCATTTCAGTGAACACTCAATACATGATGAACAGCCTACAGCTTATCCTGAAACACTTGCAAAAAAAATTAAGCGAAGTGTCACTGGATTCTATGATACTGTTCACATACTAAAAAGTTTCAGGTTAGCTACAGTTCTTAGATTTGCCATTATTAATGCCAAATGGTGGTCTTCAATGTTCTATGTTAACTGATTCTTTCATAAAATACAAAATATTAGGATAAGCTTCTTGCATCCTATATAAAACAAGGTAGGCTTATAGAATTAGAATAATATATGCAATAAAATACATCATTGAAGCTTCAGATAGTGGAATTTAAATTTATGATTTGTTAAAACGTTTTAGCCTTTGTTAATTTTTGTAATACTCAAGAGCAAGTTATAATGTATAAAAGTTGGCAAATACTGCCTCTGTCATACAAAAACTAGACCAAACCAGATATTCTGACCTAACCAAACAGTAATGAACAGTATGATTGAATCATGTACACATTTCCACATACATAGATTTTATACATTCAGGATTCAAAAAAATATTTCCTGCTAGTAATCAACCTCAGTGTGGGTGTATAGCACCTGTTATTTAAGAATCACTATGTATTAAAAGTTTATAGTTCATTATATGAGATTATTACCTCACAAGAGATTTGAAAGATCATAATATGAGAGGACATCAGGCAATATGCAACTGTTTTTACTATTATAACAGTGTTTTATCACCATGATGTGCTTTTCAAAAACAGAAAAGCATTATAAGCAGCAATTAAATTTTACTTTCCAAAAAAAAGTATCTTGCAAAAGTCTACACATAACAATTTTTAAGAACATCACTGCATATCTTTACCAAATCTGTTAATACAGCTTTATTTACTCCTTATGGTGGGAGTATTCACATATATCATTGAGAGCTATGTGTAGTCCTGGTTCTTTTAGGCAAACATACTCAGGTGCAAAAAAAATGTAAACTCTAATGCTGAAGCTAAAGAAAATGATGCAACCAACCACACAGGTATTTCAAAAAGACAATGTCATTTTTTCACTGGATTTTTTTTTGCATTTAATTTTAGCATAATCAGTCTACGTTTGTATCAAGCCTAGAATAAAGCATTTTTAAGGTCCTGAAAAGTCAGAAATAAGGTTAAGTTACTATACAAGTTATAGCTACAAGGCAAATGGAAGCCAGTTTTTGTTCCAGGGAATGGTAACAGTCCCAGAGATCTGACTTAAGGAGTACCTTATCTTCCCCCAAAAGATAAAGGCACCAGTAAATTACTTAAGTTTAATGAAATTAAAGAATCAGAATAGTTTTTATTCAACATGGTTAAGCCACTTGCTCCAAGTTCCAATTTGTTTCAAACTGTTTTCACCCAAGATTTTGGACAGCATAACTTTTCAAGCCGATAAAAAATTTTCATTTTGTTAAATCTAGAAAAATTGAACATATTGATGGGTAAAATATGTGCACAGTTCTAGCTCAATTAGAACTTTGCTAATGTTTATGTAGAACAAAGCCACAGATAATTTAATGAATGTCCATATCACACTGAATATTTGCTGTGGAAGTCAAGTGGATAATTGTACACATAAAAAGTGTAGGCATCAAATAAAAAGAAAGCCAATTTATTGTTGTTTCAATTTAATATAACTGACCTTGAAGAGTAAATGACAAAATGTGTGTTCAAAGACACATCAGGACATTCATTCAGTAGCTAGCTCCTATCTTCAACCATAACTATAATCTATTAAAAATTACCAATCCTTATTTAACAAAATCTACTGGGTCAAATAAACTTTTAAATATAACCTAGTTTAACTTTAACACATTAGTGCTATGTAAAATTTTGATTTAGCAAATGTTGAAATATAAAGCAGCTCAAGTAAAATACTTTGGTTGAAATCTAAATAGTTAAAAAAATCAATATTTTAGTCATTTCATACATACTCACTGAAGCATGTGAAGAATTCAATTTTTTATTTGCAATATTCATAACCTATATTTCTATTCAGGAAGTCAGTTTCTCTCTAGAACATTGTTAATAGAACAAACGTTAATTCTACTGTGTGAAAGGGCTACAAATACATCAAGCAGACTACAGAAATTTTGATTTACAATTGGCCTAAGTTACTGGCTTATGTATTGTTCACCGAGCACAAATTTTAAAAATTGAATACTTAAATTGCTCAATCAATAATTTTACTTTCTTGTATTTTAATATTTCATTTCAGCCAATATATTTTATTGGCATGTTAGTTTAACCCTTGCCATCTAAAGATCTAGTGGTCTACAGTTCTGAGAGCCAATTTGTTGTTTTAATAAAACTTACACAAAAGTCAACTAGTCTGCCAGCAGATGGCACTCTATTTAATACTTGGCTTTTTTTAATAAGAACAATTAAGATAGTATCCAGTTGAAATGACTTCACTATGCAAACAAAATATTTATAAGGGAAAGCATTCTCCCCTTTAAAAATGGATTGTTACAGACAAGCCAATAAATAACACAATGTGAAACTAAGAAATCTGACATTTTGAACATGTATATATAAAAAAAGCACATGCTTTAAATGAGTTAGAACATTTTTATGAATAACTCCCTATATTAAAAAAAACCAGACCAACTGTGTTTGCAAGGCAAATGCCCAACTGCAAAACTGTGGATGTAGAATAAGGTATTTTAACCAACTTCATCCACTAACATATTTCAAAAACTGGCAAACTCTTTAGCAGTAAAAAATTCAATGTAGTGGGGAAGCAAGAGTTGGGCTCTTTACTTGAAATAAAGCAATCTTTTCTTAACACATGTAGCCACTTAAAAAAACTTTTTGTTTGAAATGTACGGAATGAACCCTAGGAAAAAAGACATGTAAAGGTCAATGAACACAATGATTTATTTAAAAAATAAAAATGTAAAAACGATTTAAACCCCTTTTACAGCCATGGAATCATTGTAGAAAAAAACGTGTAGATATTCCAAGTCCTTACAAAGTTAATCCCCTTTCCCTCCCAAGTTTTACTTCAGAATCATGACTTTTCCCTCCCAACCCCAAATAAACCAAAATTAAAACAATATCTCGTTCCTAGTATAAAAAACGACTAATGTCCAAGCAATAAAAAAATAGAGTCCATCAATGACTAACACAAAATCGTTGTGTGAAAGACCCAGTACATCTTCAGAAAGTGACACAGGCAGCAGAGCGACCCCACCAGGAACATTCGAGATCTGCTTCGCATCACTGGAACCTTTTGTATGAAGGTGCCTTTAGGCGAAGTGTAGGGGAAGTGTTGAAAGCCTGGCCCGGTACAAACGGAGAGCATACTCCATGCAGACAAAACTAACGTCCCCAGAAGGATCGGTGGGAATTTCCCGCTTAGAAAGAGCCGCCTCCATAACCTCCCCCGCCATAACCGCCTCTGTATGGTCCACTGTTACTGCGGGGGCCCCAGCTGCCGCCACCGCCTCCACCCGCACCGCCGCTCTTCATAGGGCCGTAGGAGGACTGGTGCTGGCTGTAGCTGCCGAAGCCGCCGTACCCGTTGCCATAGTCGCCGCCGCCGCTGCCACCTCCGCCGTAAGAGCCGCCACCGTACGAACCGTAGCCTCCGCCTCCGCCTCCTCCGTAGCCTCCGTAACTGTTATAGCCGCCGCCGCCGCCTCCTTTGGAGAGCCCGTTGTGGTCCCGGTTGCCGGCACCTCCGCCCCTTCCTCTTCCCCGTCCGCCCCAACTCGACCTGGAAGAGCCGCCGCCGCCTCCTGCTTGGATGTCTTCTCTCGGCACGGCCTTCTTGACCTCCACCCGGTGGCCCTGGATAGGGTGGAATTTGACCACGGCCGCCTTGTCAGCGGCGTCGTGGTTCTGAAAGTAGACGAAGCCGAAGCCCCGCTTCTTGCCGCTCTGCTTGTTGGAGATGATCTCGGCCTTTTCCACGGGGCCGAACTGACTGAAGTGCTCCACTAGGTCGTTCTCCCCCAAGTCCCCCTTGAGGCCCCCGACAAACAGTTTCTTCACTTTCGCGTGGGCGCCGGGCCGGGCGGAATCCTCGCGGGAAACGGCCCGCTTCAGCTCCACCACGTTGCCGTCGACAGCGTGCGGGGAGGCAGCCATGGCGGCATCGGCTTCTTCCACAGCCGAGTATGTGACAAAACCGAAGCATCGGGAGCGCTTGGTTTGCGGGTTGAGCACAACCACACAGTCGGTTAAGGTCCCGTAGGCCTCGAAGTATTCTCGCAGCCCAGCTTCCGTCGTCTGCACATTCAGGCCGCCAATGAACAGCTTACAAAGCTGGGAGTTTTCCATGCCGGAGCCGCGGCCGTCAGACGCCTCCTCGCTGCTGCTGCCGCCGGTAGGGGGCAGCTGCCGCCGGACAAAAATCGACAGGCGCTACGAGGCAATGTTCCGTCGTGGGACAGCTCGGCCCAGCTCCACCGGCAGAGAACGGGAAAGGGGGTGGGGAAAGGAAACGTACAAAATGGCGGCTGCGACGGCGACTTCTACTCCTCCTCAGGCGCGCTCGCAGCCAGCCAGTGGTGCCCACACACAAAGGAAACGCCAAAGGGCCCGCCTTCCGTGGCAGTGCGAGACACACCTCCTTTCCAGGAGTGCCGACTGAGCCAACAACCATCCGCCATTGCCTTCCAACGTCACTACTGAATGACAGATCTCAAAACCAATCACCTTTTTTCTCCGAGCGACGATGCGCGTTTTAAAAAGTACGAGGCGGAGCGAATCCTTAATTGACGTTAGGAAAGAACCTATCACATTCTGCTTTAAGCAGTCGCGCATAAAACAAGCAATTTACGTACTGAGCCGAAATCTAAAGGAGACAAAAGCCACGCCGATACGCCCATGGCCAAAGGCATCAGCCAATAGGCTATCCCGCTTGTAAGCGCGCGCTTTCTCTTGGAGATCCCCCTTCTCCCTTGGGAGGGGTTGATAGCGCAATGAAGATAACGAGGTTTATTTGAAAGATTGAGCTCGTTTGGCCGTTATACGATGCCGCGTTCTGCCTTTCCCTAGCCTCCTTCCGAGCAAGAGTCTAGTAGGACAGCAAGCTTGAGCACGAATGAAAGCGAAGGCACCTGCATTGGCCAAAAAATCCATATTAAAGCCGTGCCTGTATTATATCAGCTAAAAATACATAACATGACGTACAAATGTTAAGTTTTTCAGGAAAAAAAAATTCCGAGAGAAAAAAGACGGGAAGAATAGAGTTGGATCCTTCCCAACTAGAGTGTGGTAGAATTGTCAAATTCTACCACATTCTAGTTGGGAAGGATACAAATTTTTTTCCCAAGGGTAAAGAAATAATCTCCCAAAACATGGGTTAAAGACTCTCAAAACTTAGAGGGAGAAAAGAAAAAGAAAAATTCCATATTGAAAAATATACTTCTTTTACGCAGTACTTATTCAGAATTTTGAAGATAATATGGCTTGTGTAATGTATTTCTCTACTACAGATTTTATACTTGAGATTGTAGATATATTATAAAAAGGTGGCTGATATCTGATTATGCTAACCTTCCAGTCAGTCATGTCAAGAAATAAAGGTAGTAATAAATGTTTAACTTGTCTACCTGTGATTTATCTAAATTATTGTTATTAAGTTTGTCTAAATTATTAGATTAGTTTATATTTCAGATTAAGATTATAGTGAAGGGAGTTTCTTGTTCACAACATTAATTACAATTTTATCTTTTGTTTATACATTATGGATAAAGCAGAAAATTCCATTGCCCTCAATAAAGAACTACTTATTTTAGTTGCATGCTGCTAAATCTTCTGACACTCTGTGGCTTACATCACTGAAACCATAGAAGTTTCAAAGGAAGGAAGGAACTTTCAAATTTGAGTATCAGGAGTACCAGAAAAAATAATTCAATACAGAGGAAAAAAAACTATTCATTACTCAATATATGCATTCATGGCATCAGCTAAACAATTCCTAAATGCCCTGCAGGAGAACTCCATTTTATTTATGTGTTTGTCAAATTTATATATTCACCCATCTCACATGAAGTGATTCTAGGTGGCATCATTTTAATCAAACCAAGAAAGCAATAGGTGAAAGTCTATCTTCTGAGGAAAAGCTGATCTAGACTGGAGTAATCTATTCTAATTAGCCACCGTCTTCCTTATTTAACAAAAATGGGATGCCACCGCATTTTCTCCTGGTAGGATCACAAAGCAGATCAGTTTTTAAAAGGAAAAGGAATAAAAATGCAAAGAAGAAAGTAAGAAAAAGAAAATTATATATAGGAAATGACTTCCAATCTTAATCACAAGAAGTAAAAACAAATTTAAGATAACTTTATTCCTTATGAGGGTGAAATATCTCTTCTATAACCCATTCCATATCAACATACAAGTCCATAAATTTAGTCTTGGTGCTGCCTCAAAACTCGGGCATCCCAAATGTGCATGGGATGAGAGAACACAGTTGGGAGAGAAAACACAGTTACCTTTGCAAAGAGGCTTCTTTCCCTCCTGAAAATAAAAATCAAGTAATTTAGGCAAAGCAAAAAACATTTATTAGGGGGAGGATTCAAGTCTTTTTATAGGATACAGAGACAAATTACATATACAATTATGCAGTGTATGTGATACATCAGTAAGTAAATGATCAAACAATAAAAATATTGATTGCATTGAAGTCTGAATAATAGAAAAAATTGCTTCTAGATAACATTCTACAAGTGATAAATGTATGGGTTATATTAGTTATTCCCAGCTAGGTTAGTATCTTTCTTGAAAGTTGCAAGTATACTCAAGGACTTTCAAAATACTCTTTCTATTGTGTGGTTGCTGAAAAGGCAAGCAAGTTCTGGCATACCAAAAGAAATGACCTTGGCTAAAAGAAAAACATGTTTTCTTATAGATAGAGAAGACGCTTAGACTGCCATGTTAAGAGTATCAATATCACCTTTTAAAATGCTAATAAAGAAGCTTAAAAGACAACAAACTTTTGCTGTATATTTCACAACATTTCAAGCCATTTCTATAATTACAAAATCATTCTATTCATTGAAACCTATCAATATTTATAATATATTATTATAATTATTATACTGTATTTCTTTTTGGACATAATCTATCCATAGAAGCAGACATGATTGCTGACATTTCTGATATTGTAGGTATTAATGGACCCATTCTTTGAAAATTGCCTGAATTTTATAGAATTATAGTGTTTTGTGCCATTTTGTAAATCCCCATGGTAACCAAATAGCAATGGTGTTTACACATTTTTTTTCTTTTCTTTCTGAAAACTTTATTCCCCTTTAGTGTCCAATTTCCAAAATCAAAGTCTCAAGCTCCTGTTCTGATTCAAGATAGTCAAAACATTCTGGTTTCCGTGAAATGCTGTTTATTTTATTTATTTCCCAAATCTTATAGCAAAAGTCTCAATATTCCAAAGTTTTCTGAATATTTAGTTCACGTAACTTTATTTGGTCAAAATCTTATTATTATTATTATTATTATTATTATTATTATTATTATTATTATTATTATTTAGCATTTTGCCATTTATTTCCAATTTGTTAAATTCTTAAACTTATAATTATTATTATTTTTTGCTCTGAAAGGAAGGTAAACTCACCACTGAAGTTTCTGGCAACTCAATAAACTGGAACCTTTCTTCTAAGCAGCCTCCATCTTTATTTCCAGCGTCTCAGCCTCCATTTTTTTTAATGTTTATTGATTTTCTAATTTTACATTTAAGTATTTAAAAAGCAACGTGGCGGCTGAATTAATCGATAATTCAATGACATACAAGTATTTTTAGTACAAGTCTCAAACTACCACATTAAATATTTCCTCTCTTTTCCCCTTGGTATTTACTGTCTCATGTTTAAACTAATACAGTTCTTATATCAATTAATTAAAAATAACATTCTTACATTTATCAATAATTTTTAGCTTATACATATCCTGGTTATTTTAACCTTCAGTCTTTATAGACAATCAATGTCCTAATTAGTTTTTCCCAATTTTTAGTTTCCCATTAATATTTAAATTTAACAGTTGATATTTATAATTTCCAAGTTTTAAATAACCAAAGTTCCCTTTATCACAATTCATCACAAAGTCTAATATTCAGGATACACGTCTTATCTATTTGAATATATTCTACTTCTGTCTATCTTACATCATCTAATTAATAATACCGTATAACATTCTTATTTTCTATTAATTTCCAAATGTCTTAAATTTAGTAACCAAAATTTCTCTTGTTTCAACATCAAATACTTCCTCTCTTTTTCTCTTAATGTCTACTATCTCATATTTAAGCTAGTACAGTTATTATTATATCAGCTACATTTATCAATAGATTTTTAGCTTATATATATCTTAAATTACTTTTACATTCAACCTTTATAAACAAATCAATATTCAAATTTAACTTTTAATATTTATACTTCCAAGTTTTAAATGACCAGTTTTCTTTATCTCAGTTCATAACAAAATCTAGTATTCAAAGTACACATCTTGTCTATTTGAGTATATTCTATTTTAATCCTCACTAATAAGTCAAAACCCCAATTCTCTTCAGCCTTATTCTAGCTTGCTTTCTTTGCCAACTCGCCTTCCATATCCGTGCTTTTAAGTCATCAAATAGATTTCCCTCTGTTATTATATATATTGTTTGAGATAAAAGAGGCCATCCAGTCGCCATTTTTTGGGGAAGGGCTAACAAATCATCTCTCTATTTTTCCATCTCAATGTAGTTGTCCTGAAATGTTTATCTTTCCTTCGGTCTGTTCTTCTTCTTGATCCTCAGGTTTCTTCTGGTTTATATAGAACGTCTTTTCCATTTTCAGTGTTGTCAGTCCCTTTTTTGGGTTTTCTGTTAACTGTTGATCAGCTGACTCTTCTATCATAATATTTGATTGTTCCACTTCTATTATATTCTGTGTAGTTGATTCTTTAGTTGTAATCAAAGTTTGGGTTCATATATCTAGGCTGGCATCTTGTTTTTTTCTGTAGCTTCTTATTTCATCAGAAGCTGTAAGAATTGCTTTCAACATAAAGAGAATCTGTTCCTGATCTTCATCCATGTTCTCTTAATGGTGTGTTAAATTAAAAGCTTTACAATCAGAGAATGAAAATAATTTTGTCACCGAGTATAGAACACAGCTGGGCTTCTCACAGCTAATATCTGCCAAGGTTGCAAAAGTCTTATCTATTGTCTGGGCTTCAAGCCAAGTCTCTTTTAGACAATAACAAGTTGTAATATCAAGTTTAGCCACAAGATATCGCCCATACCGTTTAAGAATTATTTTTTTTAGGTCCAAAATTTTTATAATCCTTTTTTCCAATTTTATTTCTTTTTTGTAAGTAAAAACCTAAATCTTTAGTCTTCAAATTTTAGAAAGATAGGAATCCAGTTAGAATCAAGTTATTCTTTCAGCATTTTAAACTCCCCTGGATAGTCAGTCACCACTGTTTTTAGAGGGTGGGATAGAATTTCCCTTCCATTTCTCCACAGGGGGGAAAATACTTTGGGCACCTTGTACAGGTGGAAAAAATAGTTAGGATTGAAGAGATGTTCATATCTCACCCAGTTTCATCCGTGCTGCTTTATAGGTGCCTGTGGTAAGTTTGACTTCGACTGTCTACAGCCTAGTGACGGGCCATATTTCTATGGCTGGTCTTTCATCTGCCAGTTTGGAGGGCTGCCCCAAATCGAGCGGAAGGGCTACCGCCCTCCCGCAATCAAACAGGGTCCCCTCCTTACTTGTCGCTCCTATAGGGCGACTTTTGATCCTTTCCAAGGTCCCCCAGCAATGCGAAATCGGACATGGAAGCCGGAGCTTGCCTTCCAGCAGCCACGGCGGCAAACCAGAAGTCCTTCTTAGCCTCCATTTTTATTTACTCCCAGCTTGGAATTGAAACTGAAGATAATTCCTTCAACTATTTGGCACCCAGAATGGGACTTCAAGCTAACCTCACCAATGTACTGGGCCTGGGTAAACCTTCATCTTGCCTTGTGTTTGTGGGTGGGTTTCCCAGACCCTGTCCATTTAGTGCAAGGGTAGCAAAGGGAGTTTTGAGTTTGAACTCAAAGACTGCTTGGAAAGAAGGGGAGTACCTCTAAATTTTAACTTTAAAAGCTCAGGAGGTGAAAGAGCATATGTGTGTATACATGTGTAGATGGAATCTTTCCTGCCACAGTTGGATCCAGCTCCTCTCTCCTCTTCTAACCGCAAAAAAGATCTGTTCAACCAACAGACCCTGGAAAGCAAGAGGGTTTGGCCAGAGCGCAGGACCTTTTGAGAAAGAGAAGAGAAAGTGTGTGAGAAGTGAGTGCAAAGGAAAGAAAGGGTTTCATTGCCGGGCAAACTACCTAAGAATCACTGAGCAGAGCCCTATTCTAGAAAAGAGGTGTCCATATTGTGATAAATTTTGGCGGACAGTGTCCTCACAGGCCATTTGCCTGTAAAACCATAAGGTGGCGGATGGCAGGTTGAAAGATACCTCCACCTGTTGGGGGCAATGTAGTACTGCAAGTGCTGTAGTACCGCAGGATTGCAGAGGACCCAGGAAAGGAGCCTTGGAGTCTCAGCACAGACGGTGGGCAACCCAAGGAATATGGCCCAGAAAATGGGGAACTCAGAGTCAAAGATCCCACTGAGATCTCCTGTAGCCAGGCATGAAATTAAGACGTGCATACAGATTGTGTAAGAAGTGGACTCTGCTCAGGGATGAAGCAGGAAAAGCCAATTTGTCTAAATAAAGGTACTTAAAAGAAAAGGAAAATAGAATAGAATAGAGCTGGAAGAGACCTGGAGGTTTTCTAGTCCAGCCCTCTGCTCAAGCAGGAGAACCTATACCATTTCAGACAAGTGACTGTCCAGTCTCTTCTTAAAAACCTCCAGTGATGGAGCGCCCACGATTTCTGAAAACAAGCTGTTCCACTGTTTAATTGTCCTCACTGTCAGGAAGTTTCTCCTTAATTCTAGGTTGCTTCTCTTTTTGTTCAGTTTCCAACCATTGTTTCTTGTCCTGTCCTCTGGTGTTTTGGTAAATAATGTGATCCCCTCTTCTTTGTGGCGGCCCCTCAAGTACTGGAATACTGCTATCATGTCTCCCCTATTTCTTCTTTTCTTTAGACTAGCCAGACCCAAGTCCTGCAGCCATTCTTCATATGTTTTAGTCTCCAGGCCCTTGATCATCTTAGTTGCTCTTCTCTGAATTTTTTAAAACTCTCAACATCTTTTTTGTGATATGGTGACCAAAATTGGCTGCAGTATTCCACGTGTGATCTTACTAGGGTTTTATAAAGGTACTAATACTTTGCGTAATCTTGATTCTATGCCTCTGTTTATACAACTCAGGATTATATTAGCTTTTTTGACTACTGCTGCACACTGCTGGCTCATGGTCAAGTGATCGTCCACTAGGCCTCCAAGATCTCTCTCACAGATACGGTTTTTGAGCCAGGTCTTGCCTAATCTGTACTTGTCTAAATGTAGAACTTTGCTCTTCTCCACATTAAAACTCATTTTGTTGGACAGGGACCATTGTTCAAGTTTGTCAAGATCTTTTTGGATCCTGAGCTTGTCTTCTGGGGTGTTGGCTATTCCTGCCAGTTTAGTGTCATCTGCAAATTTGATGAGTTCCCCTTCTGTTCCCTTATCTAAGTCATTTATGAAGATATTAAAGAGTACTGGGCCTAAGACTTGGCCTTGTGGTACCCCACTGCTTAGTTCTCTCCATGTGGACGTAGTACCATTGAGGACTACTCACTGAGAACGGTTTGTCAGCCAGCTACAGGTCCATCTGATGGTGATGTTGTCTATCTCATCTTTTTCTAGCTTACTAAGCAGCAGGTTGTGGTCTACTTTTTCAAATGCCTTACTGAAATCTAAATATACTTTGTCCACAGTATTTCGCTGGTCTACTAATTTAGTCACTTTATCAAATAATGAAATAAGTTTGGTTTGGCATGATCTGTTTTTAACAAACCCGTGCTGGCTGCTAGTTATAACTTTGTTTGCTTCTAGTTGTTTGCAAATCTGTTTTTTGATTATCTTTTCCAGGATCTTCCCAAGTATTGATGTTAGACTGATTGGTCTGTAGTTTCCTGGGTCTGTTTTTTTCCCTTTCTTGAAGATGGGAACCACATCAGCCCTTTTCCAATCCTCAGATACTTCCCCGATGCTCCAGGATTTTTGAAAGATGTGATCCAATGGTTCTGAGATAACATCTGCCATTTGCGTAAGGCTATATAGAGGATTGTACCCTGCCCACTTTAGGGCTTGTCTTTCATTTCTAGTATTGTAATAAACCAATTTTTACTTCAATGGAATTGTGAACTGGTCTCCCACCCAAATGCATTCCTAAAAATTATTTTACAATATCCATATCCTCTATTAGGCAGTCACATTATGTGAGATGGTAGCCATATAACTGTGATAAATAAATAAAATATCAGCTCTATCAGATAATATATGAGGGTAATGTGAAAACAATGGCATGTAACAGAAATTTCTAAACTAAACTGACTCTTCATCTCGACATTTATGAAAGAAGTAAAAAATAAATATCTCATGAGCTTTTTAATTCTTTTTAACACCTTAATTGCAGGATTTATATTCTTTCTGTTCCACCCTTATACATGTATCCCAAGTGACTTTCAAACTAAACTAAAATATAGGTATTTTTTACCAAATAGGAAAAAAAATCCCTTCTCCCAATTGCCTATTTTTCCTTTAGCTTGTGATAGACACAATAATTAAATATATTTCAACATTCCTATGATGGAATAGCTCATTTTTGTGTCTCATAACTATATGACTAACTGTAATTCAATGTGTAAGTCACATGCCTGCTTAATTGTTATAATATGTAAAGTTACATGTACTATTTTCTATATTTTAATTATGTATTTTCCTGACTCTTTTCTTTTTTAATCCCATCTGCTTCTTTAATTATAATATCTACTGTAAATATGCCCTAAGGTTGCCCAGCTATATTCTAAATCTGAAAATGCTTAACAAAACAGAGTTGACATAGTTTGTTACACTTTCCAAATATATTGATGCTTACTGTATATACTTATGAATTACTTGAATATACTTATGAATTATGAAGTTATGTCATATATCTCCCTTTCTGATTAGTCCTCTCGAACTAAATTCTTTTACCTTGTTATTTTACATAAAGATGCAACACATTCCATTGATTTTTTTTAATAATTTGCATCTAAAGTAAGTTAAAAAATTCTGCTTGTTTATATTTTACAAAAATAAAACCTTTGGAACCACATGGTGGCAGAGTAGTATTAAAAATTAGCATATATTCTTGGAGATGGTTAACAAATGAAATGAACTTTAAGTACTAGATTTCACAGATGCCTTTTATTCTCTTTTAAGAAAAGTTCCAGCTTCTTTAAAAGGAGTGGTTTTCAGTTTATTTCTTGCAGAAATGACACAAGTCTACTGTAGTTGCCAACAAGAATAAGTGATTTGTCCAGCTCCTCTTGGATGAGTGATTTTTAGATCCTTTTAAGTCTAGTGTTGGCTTTAGTTTTTTTAATAGAAACTACCCTGTTGAATAATTAGGTCAAGAGAACTTTTGGTAGCATTGTGACCTTCTGCTGGATTGAATACCAAATTAGAATATGGAGGCATTATGTTGCCTCCATACTTAAATAGTTCTAGAATATGATTTTAGGGGATTTTTTGCTCTGCTCATAATTGTGATGGTTCTTTTTACTCTATACTTTTCCCTACGTATAAAACTACTAAGAAAGACTAATTATAAGAATGACAATAACTTTATGGAGACAATGGATTTCAATAGGAGAAATCATGATATTCAAAGTTTACACATACAACTCAGAAAGCAGTTATAATCCTAATTATTTTACATTTAATCCTAAAATATTCATGAGGATAAGATACAAAAGTGACATTAGTTAATTCTGTAATGCCACAATCGTAACCGGTTTATTTGCTAGACTTATCAGTTCCTAGCTCCTTTTTCTATAATCACTACTTACCTGGAAAACAAAGCTCAACTTAAAAAATAAAAGCTCAGTAAAATTCATTCCAGATTTTGATTTNGATTTCTATGTTTTTTAAAGCAGCAGGAAGCTAAGATTTGAGGACTTCACCAGCAATATGATTAAAAGTCTAATAAAGCTCAGTGATTTGGAAATTTCTGCTCTGGCAAATAATGGCTTATGAATTGCTAGTTAAGTCATTGTTCTGAAAAGTACACTTCTGGGAAATTATGCTAAATGAACCTTGATGTTAGCTGGGTGACTATCAACTATTTCATTGTGGCTGGTATGAATAAACTGAACATTAGATAAGAAAATTTAGGATAAGACTTTTATTGACAAGGAGATCTCAAATGTTTCCATCAATGTAATAGACAGTATTTCTAGCAAAGGTACTGAAAAAAGGGATAGAGTAAAAGATGACAGCTGCCTCTACCATTACTTAAAATATTTACCTTGCAGTTTAGTGCTAAAAACAATTATGATTCAAGTCTGATTTAAATTATATTTTACCATTTTGAATTTCGGCACTCCATTGTGCATATCTGTGGGCAGCACCAGAGAATCTCTAAGGTGCTTTTTTTCTTCAAAAGGCTACTGGACTTTTTTCTTTGAGGAGGAAGAGGAGGAGGAGGAGGAGGAGGAGGAGAAGAAGAAGAAGAAGAAGAAGAAGAAGAACAACAACAACAACAACAACAGTCCAGTTGTCTTTTGAAAAGAAAAAAGCAGATCGAAATAATTATGACCTGGTTGACTGAGAATCTTCACAGACAATGCTGAAGATGTTTCCTATTTCTGAAATGCAAATTCACCTTTACTATCATTTGAGAGAAGTAAATCACCTGTTGTCTACCATATTGTATTCATTCTGTTTTGCAAGACTTTATCTGCAATATATTCACAATATTTTCTTATCACGTTACAGTGATTATAAAATTAGCTTCCTAATAAAGCCACAGTTTTTACTCCTATTCAGCAATTAATCAATATTTACCTAGTGCTAAAGGCTCCTTGCATCGACTTTTACTCAGCAATTAAAAGTGCCCTACCATGAAAATTCAAATAATGCAAACATAATTCTGCTATTCATTAACCTTTTTAGCAAACATAATCCATATAGAGAGTATGGAAGACATAATTACATATAGTTAACATATAGCTAACATTCTATATAAGTTAGGGATTTAACTTTATATATACATGGGATCTATCTAATTATACATATAGGTATATATATTCTAATTTTGGCTGGTAGGAAATAGTACTTAAAAGCACATTCAGTATATAGCATTGGAAACAGCAGTTAAGAAATTAGTCCTCTCTTCTAAAAGATCCTGATCTAATTTAATTGTTAACCTGGCTGCTTATTCATAAAACTAAGCAGAGAAATTACTTATTTGGGGGATCAATACATATTCAAAATGCTGCAAGTACACATGTTAATTTTATAGGGTAGCTTAAAACATTAATGCTATGTGGCATGCACAGATGATTAATCAAAACGGTTGGGCAGGAGCTACATTTATTAGATTTTCCTGTGATAAATTGGAAGCAATCCTTTTTGGCGTAAGTCATATAACAAGTGCCACTATTATCATGTGAGTTGTTTTTAATTGCAAAGTCGTGTCCGACCCATCGCGACCCCATGGACAACGTTCCTCCTGGTCTTCCTGTCCTCTACCATCTTCTGGAGTCCATTTAAGTTCACGCCTACTGCTTCAGTGACTCCATCCAGCCACCTCATTCTCTGTCATCCCCTTCTTCTATTGCCCTCAATCTTTCCCAGCATTAGGCCCTTCTCCAGTGAATCCTTCCTTCTCATTAGGTGGCCAAAGTATTTGAGTCTCAACTTCAGGATCTGGCCTTCTAAAGAGCAGTTGGGGTTGATCTCTTCTAGGACTGACCGGTTTGAGCGCCTTGCAGTCCAAGAGACTCACAGGAGTCTTCTCCAGCACCATATTCAAAGGCCTTAATTTTTTGTCGCTCAGCCTTTCATATGGTCCAACTTTCACATCCATACATTGCAACTGGGAAAACCATGGCCTTGACTATACGCACTTTTGTTGGCAGGGTGATGTCTCTGCTTTTTAGTATGCTGTCTAGATTTGCCATAGCTTTCCTCCCCAAGAGCAAGCGTCTTTTAATTTCTTGGCTGCAGTCCCCATCTGAGGTGATCTTGGAGCCCAGGAAGATAAAATCTGTCACTTCCTCCATTTCTTCCCCATCTATTTGCCAGGAATTGAGAAGGCCGGATGCCATGATTTTGGTTTTCTATCATGTGAATTATGATGCTTATATAATCTTGATGTAATCATTGATCTAAATTAATGAATTAGGAAGTAGAGAACATTTGAGTACATGTGCTATGTCTTGGGTTTGGTTGTCCTCTCCTGCTTTTTAAGAAAGCTACAAGTCCCATTGCCTGGGCCATTTTCAGAGTTGGCTGCTTATGGTTACAATTATCTGAGAACAAAATAATATTGGCAATGAGAAAAAAAACCCAAGAGCAATCTAATTAATAAAACATAAGCATATTACACACCCCTCAGAAGTAAGTCCACTCAATAGAAGAAACAGATAAAGGATAATCCTCCTATCCTGCTAACTATAGCTTGAAGATCCCTCACTATCTGCTGTGAAGTTTATAACGTCATGACATTTCTATTCCACTGTAAAAGCAGCCTACTTTGAATTTAGCAGATGCAGTTTAGAAGCAAATTTTATGTCTTCTCAAGAAACAAGTCTTGTCATACAAAGCCTCCTCCTAGTGCTGCTGATTCAACCGGGGCTGGGATTTTCCCAATTCCTATTGGTCTCTTTAGTCTGAACTGAGTATGTCATGGTTCCAATAGATGAAACTGTTAAAAGAACTTCAAGGCAAGAATTCTTCCTTAAAGAACATTTTATTAGGAAACAAAGTATCGGCACTTACATAGTTGAACCCAAAACTGAGATTCCCTCCCCCCAGATACAAAGTAACAAGTTGCAATTCCCACTCCACAAATGCTGTCATAAATCACATTCCCCAATTAACGCAAGACGCAAGCTTTTCTCGCTGGCTCCTCAGCCCGCCAAAACCTTATCAGACCTTGTTCTTGAGTTCCCACACTTCTACATTGTTATGGCTAGCTAAACCCTCAAGCATTTACCCCATCCCCCCTTCTACATCTGAACTCTAAAAGAATAGAAAAGACACGTTAGAAGCAAAAGTAAAATGGCTGCTGATTCTCAGTTGTCAGAGCGACGACATCCATTGTCACAGCGTTGACAGCCCCCTTCGAACTACTTGGCACTGTTTTCCATGGCCACTGTGACTTGGGTTGCAGAACAGATCAGACACTTTGCTTCCAGACTTCTGGTTTGCGTCACAGTGGAACGGGATGCAGGAAGGCAGGGCTCTGCCTTCCGCGCCCAATTTCGCCCTGCTGGCAAACCTAAAAAGGCCTAAAGTTGCCCCGAAGAGGCGATGAAGAGGAGGGGTGCCTTGTTGATCACGGAGAGGCAGCGGTCTTTCTGTTTGATCCAAGAAAAGCCCTCCAAACCAGCAGGGCAAAGACTGGCTACATTCTTGTGGCCAGTCATTAGCTGCTGACAACTGACAAAGAAAAAAGTACTACTTAATACATCATAAACAGCATGTTTGGAATTGGGAGAGAATATTGATCCTTTCTTTACTATTTTACAACTGAATTTCCTGGGAAAAGCTCCCAAGAAGCTAAAAACCTCTGAATGTAAACGGAAGTGATGTTTTAATTTTATTGGGGACAGAAACATACAATATTGAAGTGGAAGAAACATACAGGTACAGTTTCGACAAATTTGAGAACTGAGATAACTGTTAAAATGTTCTCTTTAAAAAAAACAAAAAACATTGAGGTGAAATATAAGAAATCAATCCTTTGTTTTAAGAGTGGAAAATGGACTTTGAATGACATCTAGTGATGGATTGTGTATAGCACTATATTTTGCTTTGCTGGTGATTCCTACCTTGGGAGAACAGCTGGTAATAAAGGAAAATATTTTGCCATACATATCATCCTGACCTTCTTGGATTATAAATACCTACTGCGTTTGGACTGTTAACTTCAAGAACTAGTGGGAGAGAAAGAAAAAATTGACCTTGGACTATGTCTCGCTGAGAGAGACTTTTGAGCTATTTTCAGAGAGGTTGAACATTTTGAACACTTCGAACACTGTGGATTACAACCTTGCCTAATTGACAATTTTTGGATACTTGAGACAAGGGATTACTATAAAATATTGTTTTCAGAACTAAACCTACACTTTGGAATCTATCGGATTATAAAAGATACATATAAAGACCAGAAAACTAATCTGCAGGAAAGATGCCTCAAGAAAAAACAAACACCTTTCAGAAAGAAATATATTCTATGCTACAACAAATTCACCAAACAATTGTTGAATGCAAAGAGGACATAAAAAGAAATCATAATGAGGCTAAAAACAATTTAGACAATATAAACGAGCAAATCTCCAAATTAAATCTACAACTAGAAAGTTCCCAGATAACAACTACAAAATATGAACAAATAATCCAGAAATCAGAAGATGAAACAGAGGAAATGGATTTAGAGATGGAAGAGATAAAAGAAGGGAAATATAAACAACCATATACAAACAAAATACTGCAAGACTTAGCTATAACAACAAAAATGCAAAAGACGTTTTACCCCTTAGGTCTGCAAAATATAATCTGATGGCAAGGAAAAAGATTTTTAAAAAGGGAATATTGAGTTGTTAAGGGAAATGTCACAACTTGGGAGACAGGAAACGAAAAGAGAAATGGAGGGAGAAAGGAATGGGGAGTTGTTTAAGAAATATAAATGGGCGGAATTTCCCCCCCCCCTTACCTAAATTGTCTTTCTCATGCCAAGCAATTTTTACAAAAATAGAAAGAAAATTCCTGGGCGATCTAATCGCCCTGGCTTGGAAAGCAACTTGGCAAAGAAAGAAAGTGAGAGTTAGATTTAAAAAACAGAAGATTTGACCTTTTAGAGAGGGCATTATATGTTTAAATACTTCTTTGAATAAGATTAAAAGAATGGAAGACTTTTAGATATAATTAAACTGTTATAATGAAAGATATGATTTAGAATTAAGATAGCATTTTTTCTCTTTTTTGAGATTGAAAATATGAAGATAAGAGGAGGATTGATTTGAATAAAACTTTCAGCTATACAAATGTAATTAATATTGAGAAAATCATAACTGATAAAGATATTTCAAATACTGATGGGAAATTAAACTAACAAGAGCACGAAAACAGAATATTAATTAATGAATTAATATTGATTTATGAATTGATATTATTGTTATTTGTATGATATTAGTAAAATATGATGAAGATGCTTATATCTAATTCTGAATACATTAACAGTACCAAAAACTGTAATGGTGAATTGAGGGGAAAATGGAAAAAATAGGGAGAAGAAAGGAGGATCAGAGAAAAAATATTGGATTGTGTAGTATTGAACAGATTTATATTGAAGAAGTTAATGTTAAATATTTGTACCCAGACAGCATGTTGTTTACTAAGCACTAAATATTGTAATTATTAAAATTAATAAAACATTTACCAAAAAAAGACACTTTGCTTCTTAAAAGATTCCTCTTAAAAGCAATGAGAAACCTCCATTAGTCTCAGTTTACTTCTGAATAGGCATGCACAGGATGGGAAGGAAGGAATATTCCATGGGAAGGAATATTTGTCTACTTATGTTGAAATGTAGGTCATATTTTTACTTCTGAAGCCCATCCTCCAAGGGCCTAAAAGAGACTTACTCCCAAATGCTTGGATGGTAGCTTTAAAAGATAAATGCTCTGAAGCACCAACAAGTAGGTTGGCTTCAATTAACAGCCATGCTTTTGTTGTATTATTTTCCAATGTTACAAAAATGGCTATTTGGAGAGAGCAACTTGCACACTCTTTCTCTTTTCTGCAGAGAGTCTGGTTCGTTAAAATCAATGAGACAACTCAAATGAATTTTGGGTAAATCAAAAAGAGGTCTGCTTACAACCAGAGCATAGTTTGACAGGAGTCCAAACCCATTGGTCGAGCCATCTGTCAACTTATCTACTTCCCAACCTACTTTACTCTAAGTTAAGTGTCTGGTGGATGATTTTTCTGCCAGTTGATGACATTTAATGGGAGAGCAAACAAAGTCGGGGAAATCTATCAATCGCTTCCCTTAAGTTCTTCCACATTAAAAGTATATGGACAACACCATATTATGACCTTGTACCTGAGGGAGGATAAGGCTTAGCAAAGTAAGAGTAGTGCAGAATATTCCAGCATACTTTTCTTCTTGTCTCAAGACCTGGAAGAATCACACTAATATAGCCCTGAGAGAATCTACCTGTGGAGGCAGTTTTCAATAGAAAATAAGTAAGACGATGATACTAAATATTGCAAGTATATCTTTTTATAGGCTGTATTTTTAAGTGGCTGTTGGCCCAGGAATGTGATGAACATAGGAATATAGAGTTAACTGTTACTGATTTTTCCAGAGATGTTAGTAGCATTTATACATTGTCTTATGTGCTGTTTTGGCAAATAATACAACACGTAGCATCTTCAAAACAACAGGGATAGTTTTTTTAATCCAATGTCTGTCTCACACATGTAAACACAGTTTTATCTGTCTCACATGCATGCACATTTTCTCACACACAAACACACATACATGCACAAATAACTAGTGTGCATAAATGTTCCCTTGGCCAATTACAATTATTTTAAAAATCCAAAAGAAAACCGCTAAAGCAAGCAAAAGAATATTTTTGCTATTATTTTTTTCCTTTAAAATAGAAAGATTAACTATTCGGAATTAAAATTCAGTCTATTTTGTCATTAAATGAAATATTTGAAAAAAAGCAACACAGGCAAACAACTTAAGCTACTTCTGAGTTTAACTTAACATAAATGTCAATCCTGAGTCTTGAGTTCATATCTAGGACAAGTTTCATATATTAATTCCTGCAGGGTTTTTTAAACCTATTATATAGCATCTGTTATCAAACAGCTTGGAAATGGAGCAGCCTGGACCCTTCAAAGTTTTTGGGTGGCAAATGTAAAAGGAGCTCCAGGAGGCCACACCTTAGCTGATAGCATGGGGCAGAGTGTATGTAGCTTGCAAGTTATGGATTGCTTAGCCATGATGTATATTTACACAAATTTTTGGTACATTGACAGAATAATTAAATAGCTCTTTGTGGTACAGACAGGTTACTCACTTTCTTTTTTTATAACTAATATTTTTATTAAATTTCAGCATCAAACATTAAAATAAAAACCAACAAATAAGGAAACAGGAAAGGGAATAGTGACAAAAAATACATCAAACAAATTTACCACAAAAATGATCTCCAACTTTCTTTTAGTACAGAGATAATAACCCACTTCCATTAAAGCACCAATACAAAGTTTGCTAAGATAATGTGCACAAAGCAGATATGGATATTCAAAGGACTGTATACAGTAGCTTAAGAATGAATGAGTGTTTGTAAGCTACAAATGGTAGAAATATATTACATGACTCAGAAGTCAGTCTGATTAAAACCCAGTAAATGTCAACACTTTATATATATATAAAGTGTAATATATATTTATAAAGAGGGTGGAGGGGCGGACCGCAGAAACATTATAGTTTCAATTATGTCTCCAAAAGTGCCTCAGAAAGGAACTGAAATAAGCAGTCTACTATACTGTATAGGTTTCTTATTTTAACATTGTCACATTTTATAATGAACGGTGAGCCATTTGTAAATATTTACACATCTCAATCCAGCATAATTTGGTTTTTTTTTTTAAGTAAACAAATGTGCCGCGAAATAGATAACTCCAAATCAGGTTGCAAGATGATGTTTGGAAAAACATTAATAACAAATGTGGTCCCCATGACTACTGGTCTCTTCTGTCAGCTGCCCTCCTCCTTGACTTTCCCCTCCTCTCGGACTCCAGAGCTTGCTTTATTGCTCAGTTTCTCCTCAGTGGGGCACTTCAATTTTCACTAGAAAGTCTCTATCGATTCAATTTGTGGAGAACTGAGAAAACCTCACCTCTGGCATCTTGCGAGGTATTTATTACCACTGATCTCGTTTAGCCCCCGATATACTATTGTTGATATTTAGTATGAAAAGAAAGAAAAAAAGAAAAACCCAGGCAAAGCAGCAGAGACATTCTGTTTGAACTTCCTCGGAGGTAAGATATGAGGAGGGGTTTTTTGCTTTTCTTTGTATCTTATTTTCTGGGCAATGGTCGAAATTCAATCCTGCTGTGATCTTTCCTTTCCCCGGAAATCCTTATGGAATTGTTCCTACAGAAGATTACAGGTGAAAGAAGGAGATGGAAAAATTTTTAATGACAGAAATATTAATTATTGTTTCTAGTTTGTTAGACATGCATTGAAAAGCATTACATATTCTGAAATGATTAAAATTTAACAACTTCTCATTGCTTCATTTGAAAATTATTGATTCTTTGGAAGGATGGTATTATTAATTTTTAGCTATTTGAATGAAAGTCATATGGTATGTTCATACCTGCATAACAGTACAGTATAATATATTGTCTGGGTTGAGATGTACTCAGTATTGTTCTATATGCAAATAGGAATTTTATTAATATCTAACTTACCAGCAACTTGTTCTGTGTTCTTAATCAGTTTAACATTGAGCAAAAAAAACTATAACTTATGCCATCATCCTTATTCTAAAAAAGAAATAAAGCTATTGTTTCTTCTAATTAATTTTGGGAAACATATTTCAAAAGTATGGTAGTGTTTGTTGCATATTAGAATTCATAAGTATTAGAAAAACATGGCTCAGAGGAAGGAGGAAGGAGTTGGTGCCCCTTGCATTTGATGTAAGAAGTTATAGAAGAGCTTCTCTGTTTCTTATGTTCTTTAATGGCTTAATTTCTTTTTTTTACCTCAAGCTGCTACTGAATAAGATGGCTCTAAGATGTCACACATACCCGATCGCTAATTTATAGTGGAATCTCAGAACCTCAGCATTACTTCTGAAGTAAGTAATTTCAAGACTGTAATTGATGATGACAACTCCTAGGCAATCATTTTCGTTTTCAAAGTTTATTATAAATAATAAGTTAGGAACATATACATACACACAGACACACATGGAGATATCTATATATCTATATCTATATATATATATATATATATATATATATATATATATATATATATATATATATATATATATATATATATATATATATATATATATATATATATATATATATATATATATATATATCTAGATATCTAGATATCTAGATAGATAGATAGATAGATAGATATAATACACACACTATGTGTGTGTGTGTGTGTGTGTGCGTATAATAAGAAAATGGAATAAAAAGACAGTGCTAGAATGTAATAATGATAAAAAATACACAAGAAAATAGAGCAAAGCATTTGCTATAAATTAATGCAAGCAACGTGCAAAACTTTTGACTACATGAATTTTAATACTAATAAAATAACAAATTGAAACTAATTTATAATTGAACCAATGCTCTCATTTTCATTCTGTTTCATCTGCTGATCGTATGGCAGCCTTCCTTCCCCCAAAGTCATTATTTAATCACTGATATGAATTAATTTATAGCCATAAATTTGAATGTTTTTGCTGGCATTGAGGCTAGCAAAAACCAGTATGTACAAAGCAGAAGAGAGCCTGAGGTTTAATATTTAGTTTGCAAATACAATAGCTACACCTCTGTGTATATATGAAGGGCATAAGATTGATGATATCAACTCTACTCTGCCCTTTGACCTGTCCTGATTCCATCCAATGCTTATCTTGAAGATTATGGAATAGCTTTTATTCTACTAGAAAGGACTGTTGTCCAAGAATTAAATTATTATGCTCCTTTGCATTGTACATGCACAGAAAGTCCTTTCTCAGATAGAAAAGGATAGAGCTATTATATCTGGTTTGCAAAAGCCTGGATGATCATTACATAAACTGAAAATTCTAACTTCTTGCATCCGGTGGTATCTGGATATTTACAGCCCAAGTAAGAGATTGATATAAACTGTGGGAAATAGTTTTAATATGACATTAAGAAAGACAAAAATACAATAGTTTCTGCAGCATCAGTCATAAAAGGAAGATTCCTAAGCAGAACAGTATAAAAAGACTTATAACGAACATATAGAGATGTAGACTGATGAAGCCAGATGCCAAAGGGCTAACGTGTTCCCTGCCTGGTGTTTCTCTCCTGTATTGCCATCCATATTGGAGGAGTTACATGGAGAATATATTAATTCTTCCTCAAAAAAAAAGGAAAAAAACTGGACTTCTATTACAAGCTTACATGTGTAATTTCTGGTTCTTTGGAAATAAAAGGAGAATTGAGCAGTACCCAACATATTTTTCCCTTCCGTTTAGCCTTGAATAGGTAAGCTTTGACATGGTAATCATATGATCTAAAAAGTAGTGCAGTTTTACAATACTATGAAGACATGTCTCCAGAATCATTTGCAGGCGGACAGCCTCTAGATTCTATAAATAAAATAAATGTGCTTGATTCATAAGGCTAGATAATAATAATAATTATTATTATTATTATTATTAATAATAATAATAATTAATAATAATAATTAATAATAATAATAATAAAAGTTGGAAGGGACCTTGCAGGTCATCTAGTTCAATCCCCTGCTCAGGGAGGAAACCCTATACCAATGCATGCATGTTCAACATTCATTGACTGTGCTGATTATTTGTACTAATCACCTGCATGCTGAGCCATCAAAAATGAATCACTTCAAGCTGCATCTTCATATTATTTGGCTAAATTGGGATTATTGCCTCTGTACGAGCTTCCATGCTCAATTAGCAACCTCCCTGCCTAAGTTCCTCGATTCAGTGTGAGATTGGCAGAGGAGCTCCCCAAACTTTTGATCCTGGGGTTCTTCAATCTGCCTTCCCTGGGGGTGGTTTGAGATGGTTGAGAAATTCATGGCCATCATTCAGGATTCGACATGGGACAGTGGTCATACCTTGATCTGATTTTCTTGTTGGAGCAGTGGCAACATGATTTGGAATTGGGGGAGTTCTTGGTGCATCTCACTATTGGTCAGAACACACCATCTGACTATAAGATTCTCTGGGGCTGCCCTCTTGCAAAGGGAGGCAAAACCTATTAGATTGGTCTGCCCTATTGACTGGTGGACCCTGATTGCTTCTAGAGCAGGGGTGTTAAACTGCCAGCCTATGGGCTGGATGCATCATTGCGAAACCGTGCCCACCCCATTGCCGGCAATGGCAAAAAAATTGCGATACATCGCGACATTTCATGTGACATTGCCACTTTGACACCCCTGTTCAAGAGGAAGCTGCAGGTTATTCCTGATGGTCTCTCTGCATGATCTGACCAAAGTCTCATCTGCTATTTGGAATAAGAGAGCGGGTGAGGTCTTAGTTCAAATTGCCCATGGGACCTCTCTCCTCTCATGGATCCCACCACTCCCTGTAGCTGACAGAGAAGCTGAAAGAAATTAAATGAGAAAATAGATGTCTAGACCACTGCTGGAGGAAAACAAGGAATGAACTTGACCAAACATGTATAAGACTATTGTGGCAGTAAGGATAGTAGCAGTTCTCTGCCCTTACAACGTCCACAGATAGCCTTGTTTAAGGTGACCTTAATCCATCTATGGAATGGGTACATGGAGACCTATGTGCAAAACTGCGCACTAGAATTTGCAGAAAATCTATCAGATGAAATTACTTGCATTAATTCCAAGTTGGATGCCAACTTTGGTACTGGTCCAGGGTAGATGATCTACCAGCATAGTCTTGTCCAGTTATCTGTGACCAGTTTTGATCTGTTGCACCTGAGGAAGTGGACAGGCTTCTTATGACTGTGAGATCCACCTGCTGCTTAGAAACATGCATCTCCTGGCTAGGTAAAGCTACCCAGGGAGTAGTGTGTCTGTATTTGGTTGGATTCAAGAAATAGTTAATTCTTTTTTTGGGAGAGGAGGTGTTCCACACCCACTTAAGGAGGTATTGATTCACCTCCTCCTCAAGCCATCACTGGATCTCACCATATGGACAATTTTCATTTCAAGGCAGCTTCAGTGGGCCTTGTATGAAGCAGATTATCTGGACTTCTTTCAGATGGGATTCTGTCTCTGGCAAAGTAAGATGTGATTGACCTCTTGTCCTAGAGACTATAAGGGTTTAGAGGGGGAACACAGGCTTCAGGTGAACCCTGGCCCGACTGATTATCTCTGGGGTTTGGGGGCCTTCTGGTTCCAAACAGTAGTGGCATAAATAGAGAAACATTAGTAACATGAATAGGATTAAAATGTTTGGCCTTTTTATTGAATTGAATTGTTTCTTTAATGAATTTTGATTTCTATTGAATTTAAACCAGTCTGGCAATTTTATTGCCAAAGAAAAGTACAGAAACACCATTTAAAAGTATCTCAATAAAAATCAATTACCGCAATAAAGGAGCTGGGTTATTTCACTGAAAACATGTTCTGTAGAGAAGTTAATATGCCTACCTCAGGCTATGCAAATGTATGTGGTAGGAAGCAAAAATAAAAAGAGACTCAGAGTGAAAGTTTAGGTAGAAGAAGATTTATAGTTCATTGTAGAAGAAGAGACAAAGCAGGACAGAGAATAATATCAAGAGACTACATTCTCTCCTGGAGTATCTGATGAGTTGATTCATCCATCTGGAGGGCAGCCGATGAACTATTAGGTCACCCCAAGTACCAGGTTTGCAGGTAAGAAGCTTCTGAGTACATCTAGGAATTGGAAATAATATTTAAAAAACAAATGAGTGAAAAAGTGAACTCTATTTGGTTATAGCTTTGTTATAGTGGGGGACGGGGAGAGGAATTATAGGGTTGCTGAAAGCATAAGGCTATGAGCCTGCAATGTTTTGTATTATAGGATTTCCCCTTCACCTTTTTCTAGCTATGTATGTTGAAATGGCATAAATTATACTGCAGTGTCAACTTTATGTTTTCAATTCTCCCTAATTATTGTTGCCCACACTACGCAAAGAAAAATTTTCCCAGCAGAGGCAAAAACATTTTGTGACACTTAAGTTAATACTGATAATGTGAAATGCAGTCCATGAATAATTATCCAACAAAGAAAAGAAGAGAATGGTCATTTTAATTTGTATTTCCTTTTAATGTTTAGATAGTTTGCTTGTTCCGTCAGCCAAGCTTTAATTTTTAATAATATGATACGTACTGAAAGTGGCAAAACTAATTCTGACACATGTAAATTTATGAAGTCTGTTTTCCATCGATGTGTCTTACAGCAAGGGTCCCCAATCCCCAGGCTGAGGCCCACTACTGCACAGTTCAGCTCGCACAAGTCGAGCTGCGTGTGTGCGCACACACGCCAGCCCGTCTCTTGTGCAAGTCAAGCTGCATGCATGTGTGCACCAGCCTACCACTCGCACAAGTCGAGCTGCACGCCCATGCACTCAGCCGCCACTCATAAGACCTAGTTCCCCTCTCCCCCCCCCACAAAGGTTGGGGACAGCTGTTTTACAATATACCTGTATACACACACACACACACACACACACACACAGATACATATACATACAAACACAGAGAGAGAGAGAGAGAGAGAGAGAGAGGCCAATCATACATTTTTCAAGTAAGAAGTGTTATACAAAGCACAAGTATGAATTCATAAACCAAAGAAATTAATATGGTTACTTTTGTATTCAACCCACTTTCATTCACCAGCTTGTCACTCTTGAATTTTTTTTTCTTTTTCTTTATCATACAAACTTCTTAAATAATTCATTTACACTGCATTCTCACTTCCATGTAAAAAAATGGGCAGAAGCATGCTCTTATACATAACATTTTCGTGTCTTTCAACTAAGATTTATTCATTGCAGCAGACCACATATTCCTCACCACCCTTTAAGTTATTTGCATTCCTTAATATTTCACAAATTTTGCAACTTCATTAAACATTCTACCAAGATTCACAAATTCATGTATTTGATCTTCCCTCCATCTTTCTTCTATAATTTTCTTATCAAACTCAACTACTGTGGTCTTGTAATTTTTTTTTATCCATTCTCCTCTTTCCATCGTACAATCTGCCTAACATTCACTGGAAATCATTCAGATTTTAATATTGCTACAAACAGTCCTTATACATTTGTCCATAATACATTACTCAACCAAGATGATATCTATACATCCTTGTCTTACTTCCTACTCAGTGTTGAATTATTCACTAAGCATTCCATTTATTGTCATGTAAGGTTTACCTCCTTCATACACTGTTATCACAGTTAACAAACAACTTTTAACTACATATCATGCAACCCATTCCATAGTTCAGACCCATTCACTTTATCATACAATTCTCTAGATCAATTAACTTTCATTAAATGTTCTTTTTTATATCCATACATTTTCAGTAACTTGCTGAAGAGTAAAAATCTAAACTGTACAATCCAGAATAAAACCATATTACACTTCCCAAATTTTGCTCTCTTGTACTTCTTTCCTAGATGCATTTTAAAAACCAACCACTTTTTTTAAGCAAACAGTAATAGCATTCTAATCATACAAACTGACAGTGTAACGAATTTGTTAAAGTTAGACTACATGTTCAGAACAAATGTTTTCTAATCTAGAGTTGGATTCATTCTTCTAATTACAATACCCTTTGTAAGACGGCATCATAAAGCAACTGATATATTTGAACTTTCAAACAAAGGTCAGATATGAATCATGAACAATCTAAGACCATCTAAGATAGTGTTTCTCAACCTTGGTAACTTGAAGATGTGTGGACATCAACTCCCAGAATTCCCCAGCCAGCAACTGCTGGGAGTTGAAATCCACACTAATTGCCAAGGTTAAGAAATATTATGGTAGTCTAAGACATTTGGCTACTTGAAGGAGAGATCTCATGTTCTTCCCTTGGTTCCTTCCTAGAGCCAACACTTCAAAATGTTTTATTACAATTATTTGTCATATTTCTATCCTGCCATTTTTCTATCCTCAAGAAGAAGAGAATCCCCACTATAATAATAATAATAATAATAATAATAATAATAATAATAATAATAATAATAATAATAATAATAATAATAATAATAATAATAATAATAATAATAATAATAATAATAATAATAAAAATTGGAAGGGACCTTGGAGATCATCTAGTCCAACCCCCTGCTCAGGCAGGAAACCCTATACCATTTCGGACAAATGGCTGTCCAGTCTCTTCTTAAAAGCTTCCAGTGTTGGAGCATTCACCACTTCTGGAGGCAGGTTGTTCCACTGGTTAATTGTTCTCACTGTCAGGAAGTTTCTCCTTAGTTCTAGATTGCTTCTCTCCTTGATTAGTTTCCACCCGTTGCTTCTTGTCCTGCCTTCAGGCGCTTTGGAGAATAGCTTAACTCCCTCTTCTTTGTGGCAGCCCCTGAGATATTGGAACACTGCTATCATGTCCCCCCCCTTGTCCTTCTCTTCGTTAAACTAGACATACCCAATTCCAGCAACCATTCCTTATATGCTTTAGCCTCCAGTCCCCTAATCATCGTTGTTGCTCTTCTCTGTACTCTTTCTAGAGTCTCAGCATCTTTTTTACATCGTGGTGACCAAAACTTAGACAACTACTCACCTGAAGGCTTCTGGTTAAATAACAAGTAGGGGACCAAATTTTTATCTTTTAAAAAAAATAGCAGCTTTGGTGAAGCGACTTGTCAGACTGGCATAAGGGAAAGATCAACCCTTCTTCTCCTGTGTCATAGTTTTATTCTAGAATACAGCCAGATTTTTTTTTTAAAAAAAGATGCCCAAATGCAATCAAAAGTTTAGCATAGTGCCTACTTTTAACCTTGGAGACAACTTACTTGTAGGGAAGGTTTTGAAATTGTTTCAGCTGCGCACTCACAGGGATACAAGCATCAAATCTAAGCTTGTTCAAATTCCCAAGCAGTCTGCCTGCTGGAGAAGCCATCAGTGGAGTCAGCATGCATTATGACATTTCCATAATAGAAATGTTTAACAAATATTCTGTGTTTGAAAAGAAGGATTTGCTTCTATTAGCCTCCGATTTCCTTGCATTTAATTTCAAGAGATGATTCTGGGTTCTAATGTCTGTGGGAGTGGGAGAAAATTTTTCTGTCCAGATGTCTCTGTCATGATATACCTCCATCATCTCTCCCCTTAGATTTCTTTGATCCACACTAAAGAGCGCTAGTTGCTGAACTATTTCATCTTAAGGGAGATACGCCATCTTTCTAATCATATTGTTTGCCCTGAGTTTGCATTACATTCCATTTTTTTCAGCTTTCTAATAGCCTTTTAATGACCAGCTCTTAGGAGAAGAAGGTATCTCTAGCAACTAGTTAAAGAATACACATGGGAATACATGGACAGTTAGGTGAGATAAGTAAAGTTGGCTCCCTTAGAGAAGTGCAAACTGGTTGTAAAAGCTCTCAGTTCCATCTGTTAGATGCTTCAATTCTCAAGTGTAGCTCCTTATCCAAAACTCTGTGCTTCCAGAGCACTTCAGCTATTGCATTTTTTTTCTGCTCATCATTCCACTACCTTTTCTAGACGTTATATCTAGAGATTACTATATCCCACTGGTTATTTCCATTCTATATTACAGTTTCTTAACGCTTGCCTGTATCAATGTTTTCTTCCAATGCAGAAAGTGAGAAAGTGTAATTTTGCACTTTGTTTTGAAAAAAGAATCTAGAATCAAATAATTTTACAAGATGAGGAAAAGTGAGAATAGAAAGCGTATCTTAAACAATGGCTTATACTTTCCTAAATACATAGATATTAACATGAGCCATGATTTTAAACAAAACAAAATATATAAATAAGATAATAACTATAGGATCTGCCCAACGGTAACTAGAAACACAGAGCCAATTTTTGGTACAGTATTGGACTCTACACATATGGTTCCTTTTGCCGAATTCTGTTCGTGCACACAGGTTTGAAAGGACATCACCTTGACAATGCCAGTTATCTGATTATAAGAATGTGCCGTCTGATATTTCACATGAGAATCTATGCATCGGAGCTACTACTGAGAAATTGTTAGCAGCCAATATATATGTATGTATGTATGTATGTATGTATGTATGTATGTATGTATGTATACTGGACGACTGATTAGTTGCATCACATTTCTGTCTCAGTAGGTGCTTTTTGTTTCCTTGTTTTAAGCCGAATTGGGTTCAGGCCATTTAAAAAATATTAAACGTCTGAATTTAAAATCTCTTAATCATTTATACTGAAGAGGGGAGGGCTTCTAAAACTATAAAGGTAAAATAAGGATGGATTCGCTCTTAATTATGTTGTGATTTCATAGGTACTTCAGGATGGATAAAACCACTCCAGTACCCAATGTGTATCCGTCTGTGGCAAACAGCAGCAAGTCACAGTTGGTGCAGTTTGAATCGTGCCAGCCATCTCTCTTTGCGTTCTTCTTGCTCATCATCGCATATGCTGTAGTCATGCTGGTCGGACTCCTGGGCAACCTTTGCCTAATTGTCATCATCAAGAAACAAAAACAAGGTCAAAATGTGACTAACGTTTTGATTGCCAATCTCTCCACATCTGACATCGTCATCTGCGTCATGTGCATTCCTTTTACTATGGCATACACGTGGATGGATTACTGGGTTTTTGGTGAGGCTATGTGTAAAATAACTGCTTTTGCACAAAGTATGTCTGTCTCCGTTTCTACATTTTCACTTGTGTTAATTGCAATTGAGAGGCATCAGTTAATAGTGAACCCCCGGGGTTGGAAGCCCAATGTTTCACATGCCTTCTGCGGAATTGTCTTCATTTGGGCATTTTCTCTAATAATATCCACTCCCTTCCTGATATTCTATCAAGTCTCTGATGACCCCCTAAGAAATCTCTCTTCCCACAGTGAGAGCTATGTCAGCAAAATGGTCTGCATTGAGGTGTGGCCATCCATTGAAGGGCAGCTGGGCTTCACCACCACCATGTTAGTTTTCCAGTACTTCCTTCCTCTAGGGTTCATTTTCATTTGTTACCTAAAAATATTTGTGTGCCTGCAGAAGCGGTATAGTAAAGCGGATAAGGTAAGGGAGTATGGGTGCAGGCTAAATGAAAATAGAAGGATTAATGTTATCTTAATTTCAATTGTTGTGACCTTTGGTGCCTGCTGGTTACCTCTGCACATATTTAACATTATGTTTGACTGGAATTATGAAACCTTGATGCACTGTCACCACAACGTGGTCTTTACCTTGTGCCACTTGATAGCCATGATCTCAACGTGTGTCAATCCCATCTTTTATGGATTTCTCAACAAGAATTTTCAGAAAGATGTGGTTATTATGCTTCACAACCTTAGATGCTTTGAATCTCAAAAGTTATACGAGAACATTGCCCTTTCAACTCTGAACACTGATATGTCCAAGGGATCCCTGAAACTCAGCAGCATGCCTGAAAACATCTGAAGCAGACAACTTGCCAATCATTTCCATAACTTTCCATTGATCTATGTATTGTGTTGCTGAATTCCTCTTGCGGGCAAGTGTGGTTTTGGGGTGATGAAATCAAAGGCCTAGTATTGTTGTGCTAGAAGCAGACACAGCCTAACAGATCTTCCAAATAAATAAAGCAAAAATTAAGCAGAGCAGTTTTAACTCCATTGCAAGAGTATCCTTTGTTCAAGTGCTAAAAAAACTGCTGTGCGAAAATTAGTATTCAGGAAAAGATGCACCATGTTGCTGGGAAATGATGCAGCATTCCTTGGGGTCCATGCCATGCCTCCCATGAGTCTCTTGGACAACCTCAAACATTTATTCCAGTGAACTAATAGTTTGAGAGGTCCTTGGTGCTCTCTGAGTTTGGTTGTTTTCTTGCAGATGTTTCATTACCCAGATTATGTAACGTCATCAATGCCAACACTTTAATGCCTTTACAGTCGTTATAAGGGAGAGGCTCACCATCATTATTAGACATTGTTAAGTTATGACTGAGATCAGTCTTTTGTTTTCAGCCATATTAGTTGCCAAATTTTGGTGTTTATTTTAGATGACAAGAATTAGAAAGCAATGGGCTTGGAATGGCAGGTGCTGAAAGAGGAAGTAGCAGCACATATTGGTGCCATAAATACCACTGTGGTATATATTGTGTGTGTCAGGTCCCAGACTTGAAACTTAGTTTAACAATTGCAGGCTGCTGTCTTGGAGTTAACTGCTGAAGATAAATGTACCATTATATCTATACGTAGAGATGGATCTTTGTAACTAGTATTCTGGTTTTTACTATGGATGCTTCTCACCTTCACTTCTGCTATGACATTTTTCTTTATGGCTCCAAACTTACTTTTAATTTTCTAACTTTCTCTCCTAGTCTGGCGAGGCTTTCAGTTAAAACAAATTAATTCCGGAACCTTTCAAGTTTGTTAGTGCTGAAATTTTGCCTGCAATGAATCCAAAGCTTTGCTAATTTAGCTGTTGATAAAAGGCTGATTTTTAACCTAGAAGAGCGAATCTGTTTCCACCCTGCACTTTGCCAGTTAAAATATTCTCATAGGGGAAAATGTTTTTCAGCACATATTCATAGCTCTGACATGACTTGAAATGTAAGAAATTCATACTGAGAACATTTATACTGTAGCGTGCTTTAAAAACTGCTGCCTCCAACCTGGTGATGTCTCAATGTGTGAATTAGAATTCGTAACCAGCACAATTCAAGGCCACTAGGAATTCTGGGAACATATTTGGAGGGTATGATTGAGGTGAAAGCCAGTTGGTCTAATGATTAAGGCACCAAGTTGGAAACCAGGAGACCACAACTTCTAGTCCCACCTGAGGCTCAAAGCCAGATGGGTCACATTGGATCAGTCAATGTCTCTCAGCCCTAGGAAGCCAGCAAGGGCAAACCACGTTTGAAATCTTGCCAAGAAAATTGCAGGGAGTTGTCCAGGTAAACCCCAGGAGTCAATGCTGACTTGAAGAGACATACACACAAACCCACACACATGAATTGAATAGTCTGTTTTAGAATTATACATCTGTTCAATGCCAAACTACATAGAGAGGTGCATCCTTCCTTCCTTCCTTCCTTCCTTCCTTCCTTCCTTCCTTTCTTTCTTTCTTTTTTTCTTTCTTTTTAGGTTAAACATTGTAGAGGAGAGAATTGGATCAGAGTAGCAGCTGTTCACGGTAGGAAAAGATCCACTGGCAGCTGCAAAGAGGATGATTCGTAGTAGGGGATAATCCCAAGGCCACCCACACTCTCCCTTTCCATACGTGCAAACTGGCTGGGATGATTTACACTGGCTAATGATTAAAAAAAAACACTCAGCTATGTTAGGGCACATTATCCTTCAGGATTGAAGTTTGGGAACCTCAGTGTTATTTCTGAGCTTTATTTTGCAATAAACTTAAAAATATTTTTCGACAATATTTCAATATATTCACTGACCTGTGCTGTTGCTTATCTGCTAATATGATTAACAAGGTTTTGTTTGTTCATGTGTTTTAGATTTTACAGAGTTCATTGCACAAATGCTTGTTATTTACAGTACATTAAAATAATGTTATCTGCAAATGACATATCTTTTGCTGAAGTTTCATACATTTTTACTTCTTCCACTTGAAATTAGGAATGGGAAAAATTCATGAGGAAGGATAAGAACATTACATTTTGAACTGGGGGGGTGGAGTGCAGAACGAATAATATACGCATTTGATATCCAAGTGAAATCAATATTGATATGAAAATCAGCCCTCTGTCTCATTCAACCTTATGTTATTTATTAAGAAAATGAGACATCTTTCACTATAATGAGGCAACAACCATTTTTGTGGCTATGAATATTAGCATGGAAAGTTCCCATTCTTTTTATGTATAGTCATACAACAGCATGAAATATCCATATCTAATTGTGGCTAAATATTTCTCTTTACAGTGACTGTTTTATATATAAAGCATTGCAGGAGTTTTTATCAGTCTGGTTGTATAGCTTATTAAATTGTGTAATCTGTTATAATGCATGGAAATATATACCGTGAAATGCCATTCAGGTAAAAGCATATAAGAATTGCCAAGTATGTAGGCAGCTCAAACCTTTCATTAAATATGAAACACTAGAAACTATTTTTTTCCCTAGAAATACAGCCTAAACCAACATTTCAGTAAAAGCCTGGAAATGTTAGGGGCCAAACATTTTATCCCTTTTGAGGATGTGGCAGGACTTAGGTTTATTTATTTTCAATTTGTGGATGCTAATTCTATACTGTAGCTGCTTAAGCGGCTAGCCCTTAAGAAAAGGATGTGCATCAAAAATAATCATTTTGCTACCGAATAGTAGTGGAATAATCTAGGATCTCTGGGTGTTCCTGTAAAATTTGATCTGGGGAACCATGTGAACAATAGAGAAGCTGGCCAAATCTCTTTTAATCAGTGTATTTTAAAAAAAAAATCTAAAAATGTCTTAGTCTGATTTGTACAGGGAGCTAACCAAGGTGCCAAGAGAAAAAAAATCTGAAATTAGTTTCCTAGGCACATATTTTCTTTACAGTGCAAACTTGTGCATGTTTACGCAAAAGTAAATACTGCTGTGTTCAGTGATCTGGGAATGAGCCACATGGCATGCAGACAAGTAGACTGTGCTCAGTGCTTTTCTGGACGAAGCAGCAGCTTTGCCTCAAAGAAGCAGCTGCTGTGCATTTACAGTATTTCAGTAATATCGGCCTTTCTGCTTTGGTGAACATTCAAAGTGGCTAACAAAAATTTTAAATACAAACGGTATTAAAAACTTTAAAATGCTGAGTAAAAATTAGCACAGAATAAATGTCCCCCAAAGCCAACAATTAACAGCCTAATGCAGGCATGTCAAACTCGTGACGTCACATGACGTCGTGCAACGTATCGGGCCGGTTTTGCCATTGCCGGCAATTGGGTGGGTGCGGCTTCCACGTGACACGTCCGGCCCGCAGGCCGGCAGTTTGACACCCCTGGCCTAATGAAAGAGAGGCACCATCAGTGGTGGGATTCAGCCACCACTTTGGCAGAACCGGTAGCTAGTTTTTTGTTGCCCAGACCCAGAATGGACTTCCAGAAGCAGCATCCACACAGAGAACCAGTTGTTCACATATTTGAATCCCACCACTGAGCACTGTTACCTTTTGTCCAACAATGAGAGAAAGACTACAATGTGATTTTTCCCCCCAAGAATGGCTTCCTTCACCTGGGAGGAACGTAGGATAAGATGATATCACCATGCAAACCCTTTGAGAGCAGGGGCATCTTTAAAGGGGATGCTCCCCCACCAGGTAGCACCAGATGAAAGTTCAAGACACTTGGGGGGGAGCAGGGGGGGCACACAGAGCAAGATTTGGAAATCAAGATGGTGGGTAATCATGCACAAAAGCTACTTTATATGAACAAGACAGCACAATGGAGTAAGGGTGCTTTGTGCTTGATGCTACATTTAAGACAAGTGGTCCTTTGAAACTCGCCCCAACATATAGTGGGATTTGATTCCAATTAAACAAGAAAATTGCATGGGATTTTGTATGGGGATTTGCTCTTCCCCCTCCCCATATATTTCCTGCCTGACTGCTAGTTCTGAAGTGGAGCTATTTCAAAAATTGCTTGTGATACATAGAATGGCAGTAACCGGGGAAGGGAGGGAGCAAATTAAACAGTCCAGGGAACTAGAAGCTTGATCTCTACAGAAATACTTATCTGCGTGTTTCAAGAAAGTAGGGGAAAAAAAGTGCACAAGAAAGGAGAAATTGGCATCAAGCCTACTCAACCTTGAAATGGAAGCTTCGTTGTTTGCCAGCTCAGAAATAGCTGAGGTCCTTCGTTTGAGAATGATTGGTAACTTGACATTGGGGAAAGATGCATTTAAAGTTGGCTGACCTGGTCAGTGATGACCCCAAAGCGATTTTCCTTTCAGAGGATATATCCAATCTGTCTGGTGGGTGCTAAAAGAAGGATTCTTGACAGATTTCAGGCTGCGGGATTTATTTGCTATGCATATAGGATATCATTTTAAAGCATTTAATTGTCTTGTTGAGACATGGGGATGGAAGTATACATCAATTTGGTGTTGACAAGCCAACAAGCCATTACAAGAAAATTAAAGATTATTCCTTTTCCTCTGGCTATGTCAAACCTGAAGTAGTTCTAGACCTTTCAAAATCCTTAATTTTCTCTTTTGTTATGCCAAACCTGTTCCAAATAAAACAGAGACCCTATATAGAGGAGTTGGCTGATTCTGCAGGTAAATTCAGCAATCAAGAAATCAACCCAATTGCTTCCAGGTGGTCCCATGGCACATGGATGAAGTACAGGAACTCCCCTCAGAGATTAGAAAGGCCCAAATCCTGTTGGCTTTTCATAAGGCTTTAAAAACCAGTCTGTGCTCCCGAACCTGGCGTGGTAAATGTGCTAAGGGCCTTGTTTTCTGGCTTTACTATCAGCTGGCCAAGTAACACAGTATTGGGTCAGTGATGGGGTTCAAATATGTGAACAACCGGTTCTCTGTGTGGATGCCGCTTCCAGAAGCCCATTCTGGGCCTGGGCAACAAAAAATTAGCTACTGGTTCTGCTGAAGTGGTGCGAACTGGCTGAATCCCACCACTGTGTTGGGCCACCTTTGATGCTGAAAAGGGCACTTAGAAGCAGATGGGTTGACTTCTGCTGTATATATTTATTTTGAATGTTTTTATTGTTTTTAAAATGTTTTTTTATTATTTTAATTGTTATATAGATTTTGAATTATAAGCCACCCAAAGGCATTGATTGAGATAGGCAGCTATAGAAGTTTAATAAATAAAAAATAAAAAATAAAGCAGCAAGGTAAACAACTAAAGCCCACTTGGAGGCTTACATTGTAGTATAGTGAGATGTAAAGTAGCTAATTTTCTTGCACACAATAGATTCTCAACTCATGCTTTGCAATGATGTGAGGAGGCCTACTGGTCCTCCTGTGTTCTTCTCCCTAAGTCCTATTACAAAGACGTTGAAAGGTTTGTTTAAACACTTTGAGCAGTTTATAGATAAAATCTTTTTCAATTTAGATTGTCTAGATGCCATTTTTGACACTAAGTCAGATTCTTCTTATATAATTAGTCTGAATACATTTCAATTCCAGTACTCAACGACGTGGACAGGCTGCTTGGAGTCGTATGTTCCACCACTTCTCTTTTAGATCCTTGTCCACCTTGATCATTCTGTGCATCGTGTAATACAAATCTGCAACTTAAAGCAGCATCACCATGATTGTATTCCTGGAGTGATGCAGCTATCTTCTATAGATGATTTTGGTTTAAAACGCTATAAATGAATCCTACATGCACCTTCCCAAGCTCTCCAATACAGCTTTTGCTTCAAATCCAAAGTGCTGCCTAAATCTACATCATATCTTCTCCTAATTTTTTTTTTTGCTTTAGTCATTGACTTGGACACATTTTTTTCTCATTCCATAGCCTTTTCATTTCATATGTCATCAAACTTTTCATATTTCCTATTACTGTGGCACTTTGTAAGAAAATGCTTTACACTCTGTTCCACACTGCTTCAATTTCCTCTTTTCCGGCATCCGCTTTCCATTCATTCACTCTATTGGGAGATTATTTTCCAACAGCTTTTCATACAGAGCTTGTACTTTCTCCTCCTAAAATATTCTGCTTTCATTCTATTTCCTTTCACTTATTCCTTTTTTTCTGCTTTGTCTATTTTACCCCCATGCCCCTTCTCACATTAATGAACAATGGTTTGTTCCCACATTGAGAACTTCTCCTGAACCACATATCCTGTGCTCATTCAATCTTTCATCAAATCAGCAAATAAATCTCCCACCTGACTGCTGTGGCTGATTAGCATAGAATTCTGTTGATAAAGTGTCTGAGATTTACTCTACGGGCAGAATCCATTGCGGTAACTGAAGCAACAACTCGCCATGTTACATGATCTTTTGCTGGTCTGTGGACTCTGAGAAGAATAAGTTTCTTTCTTGACTGGTTATAGCCATTTGTGGGGTTGTTCCTCCTGGTTCTTCAAGGAGCATAATGAATGCCACTCTAATGTGTGATGCCATTGGTGTTGAAGAAGGCTCCTGAAAAGGCCCTCCATGGATCCATCTATATCAGGGGTCTTCAAACTTGGCCCTTTTATGACTTGTGGACTTCAACTCCCAGAATTCCTCAGCCAGCATTTCTGGCTGAGGAATTCTGGGAGTTGAAGTCCACAAGTCATAAAAGAGCCAAGTTTGAAGACCCCTGATCTATATGAAACAACTATCTCCCTGTCCTTGTGAAGGTGATTGGGGCAATGGTCAGACCAGAATAGCAGAAGCAGATGATTTGGAGTCTTTTTTGTCAGGGTTTAAATCTGGATATGGAAGGAAGGCAACACTGGTTGGTTTGTGAATGACTTTCTTAGAATTCAAATGAGGAAGTGCACTTCTCTTGATTCTTTTGGTTATCTCAGCAGCTTTACCCCACCTGCAGTTGTTAGGGACTGTTAGCCAATGTTTTACCAATTTTGCTCTATCCTCAGAGGGTAGTTTCAATGCTATAAACTTAGTTTTTTAAAAAAATTTCACAGATAGAATCTCTGAAGGTAGAAATAGCATTGATATTGTTGGCTACTCCCAACTTATTAAAAAAATATTTTTCCCAGAGAGCATTTCAGATATGCAATCTCACTATAGATTTTATTGATTCTAAATTTGTTTGTATTTTGTCTGTGTATTGTGGATGTTTTACTGTTTTTCTTGTATTGTCATTTTTATTTTGTTTATTACAACATGGACATTTTATTGTACTGTTTGTAGACATACTGTAAATCACTTAGTTTCCTCAGTTGTGACAATCATAAGTCAAATTTTAAAAATAAATAAATATTCCGGAACCAAACTAGTAGCTTCTATTTTCACATGGTCTCATAACAATCTCAATGAAACCAATTCATATTTTCTGATACACACTTTAGCCCTTTCATTCATTGTTAATCCCACATCTTTACTTCAATCCATTCCACAAGATTAGTCTACCTTCATTCAGGTAAATCTAGCTTGGAAAACTAGATGTATAGTAGTAACAACCATTTTACCCCTTAAAAAATAAAAGACTTTATCCATAAGTTGAAAATCAATGTTTCTTTTAAATCCTTGATTTTCATCTACTTTAAATATGATTATGTGCCATCAAGTTGGTGACAGTTCTTAGCGACCATGTAGATAAATTTCTTCATGATTTTATAGTATCTTTAATTGACCTGATCTCATATGGCATACTTTGAAAAAATAATATTGTGATACATGTATTGTCTAAAACTGCATATTTTCTTGAATTCTTTTTTAAAATTTGCTGCAAGACAAAGAAAACTGTTAATGAATTTTCCAGTAACATTATTGTTACTACATGAGTTTTGTCTAACATATTTTAACAAGCGAAAGAAAGAATAGCCTGGGTTACCAGTCTCACTTGTATCCATACCACATGCAGGACCAATACCAGTTAGTTTTGTCACATTTTCACCAGTGTGCCACATGGCCCACCAAAGCTCACTTTAAGTCCAAGCATGTTCATAGTATTCTTTGCAGTTAAAACATTCCAAAGTAGGAGGGGAAATAATTTAAAATTTATTTGGCAGACCTTATCTTCCAAGGATTTCCCAGTGAAAAATAATCACAATAGGCTGCTACCAGCCAGGCTGAGCCTCTTAATACTAGACCCAAATCTGTCCAGATGGGTAATCCCTAGCCTTTCTCCCTTTGGTTGTCAAAGTTCCAACTGATGAACACAACCAAGCAAACAGGGTTGAGACTTTTCAGGCTCTTAATGTAAAACTTTATTGAGTACACCTTTTCGGCACATACAAAAGTAAAACCAGCTCTGGCAAGACCCCACCAACCCATTATAGTAAAAGCATTGACTTCTTCCTCCTCCTCCCTCGGGATCAGGTCACATTGCCCAATCAAGTTGAAAAGGATAGTTATGAGAGAGCATCTCTGGGCCTGGCCAGATACCTGGCAAGTGTCCTTGGTTCCCACAGTCTGCTTTCTTAATCTTTGAAGTCTGCATTCCAAACCTCTCTCCTCCCCCCAAGAGTTCATTGGCAAGTTGAGAAGCAATATCTGTCACCCCAGCAAGACTGTGCTTCGAAACTTGGCATTGGCTCAGCTCTAGGAAATAAAAAGAATGATATTTTGGATCTTTCTAGCTAAAATTCAGAAAAATACAGAACTTCAGAAATCTTACAAAATCCTGAAACACCAGAACTTCTTGGTACTTCTTGAACATGGGGAAGGTTTTAATGGGAACTTCTCTTTGAAAACCAAAAAGTCAAATCTACAGATATTTTTTTAAAAAGTCAATACAGTCAGCCTAGCTCAGGGGTAGGCAACCTTGGTTCTTTTATGACTCGTGGTCTTCAACTCCCAGAATTCTTGAACCAGCCATGCTAGCTCAGGAATTCTAGGAGTTGAAGTCCACAAGTCATAAAAGAGCCAAGGTTGCCTAACCCTGGCCTAGCTAAACTGGCTACATATAGGTAGGGCTCGACTTAAGACCAAAAATGGTCATAAGTCACTTCTTTCAGTGCCATTCTAACCTTGAATGGTCACTAAATGAACTGTTGTAAGTCAAGGACTACCTGTATTACTCCTTGAGTAAGTTTTTGGATTTTGGTATATTTCATTTGGGCATTCTTTATACTGCACAGTGCGTTGCTAACTGGACATGCCAAATTACTTCAGTCTCATGATCTGCATGAAGGAAGATGAAGAGTTACCACACAAAAGGTAAGATAAATTTGCAACCTTGCTCAATATTGTACATGAGCACCATGGAAACTCCACCTGTTCATAATATAGTAGATGATGTTAATTGTAATACAATTGATTATGGGTTGGTGGAGTTTCACCCATTGCATTTCCCTGAAAATAATTCCAGACAAGTACTCTCTACATTTCTGGGAAACCCCTCAAGCACCATCTGGGGTGTGTCATCTCAATGGGCTCCTACTTCCTGCAGAGATCGGTAGCTCCCAGTCATGTGGAAGTGATATGTACCCCAGAACCAGGTAGTAACTCATCTGCTCCAAGGTGAACATCAGATTAAAAGGCGGATAACTACATGAGGTGGCCCAGTTTTGACCTGAAGAAGCCCATGGCTGTTCTTGGGATCTTGAACTCTTGCTCATCTTTCATCCTATGGAGAAGAGCTTGAAATCATCCAATACTAGCAGTCTGGGAAAATTCACAACCACTGTAATGATCAAGCATTCAGTGAGGGGTGCTGTCATGCAGCTAGGAAGGCAGTACAGCAACCACACCTCCAATTTGTCACACCATCGCCTTGTTTTCGTTGTGACATGCTATCACAACTCATGCCAGCTAATTTTATTTCTTGTAGGCCTGATGGTACAAATCCCATATTTTCTCAGATGTCTGCCTAAACATGCCAGAGTTTTATTCGGCTACGTCAGTATCTCAGCATGTTATTTTGACACCATAATCTTCATGAAGGCTGTTTTCCCTTTATCTCTTGTTTTAGTGTCCCCATAGGAATTTTGGATGTGATATCTGCACTGCAATATGACTCAAACTAAAGACAAAAGACCTTATTAAATTATGATTGATGGCTTCAAAGCTATCACATTCCAGCTGTGGGCAACAGATATATAAATCAGCCACCAATGTAATCCGTTGTATGTCTATACCTGACAGAAAGAAGAAAGAAGAGAACAGATGGAAAATAAAGGCAAACCTGAAAACTTAACCTCTAAAAATAAAGTTACTTTTACTTTTAGGCTAGCATATGTTGGGGTATAAATAATGTTCGCCTGGGTTGGGAGTAATCTGCTATAATTTTGTTGATGTAATTAACTTTCTGAGTTACTGCAAAGCAGCTCTATAGGTTTTTCCTTCTAGACAAGTTATTTTTTACCAAAACTTCTTAAGAACCGCTTGTATCACAAGTGGTTCAAGAACAATAAGGGCTGAGATGCACATTACAATAAATATTGCAATGGCAACAAGATGAAAATGAAGTCACTCCAGGTGTGGCAAAAACTACTTCAGGGACCAAAGAAAAGAACTCCTGAAAAAGTGTAAACAGCATGGGAGACATTACATTCTTTCCATATAAGTTTCCATTAAACAACTGTTGGCTTTCATTTCTGAGGTACGTTTATTACTAAAGGCAATGTAGAGACTTGTTGCAGTTTAACTACTCATAAATTTAGGCAGCAAAGCTATAAGATAAGATAAGATAAGATAAGATAAGATAAGATAAACCTTTATTGTCATTTTTATACTATTGGCACGATGGCACACATCAAAAATGAAATTTAGTTGCCCGCTCTCAAAGTGAAACACATACATGACACACACCTAAACATACTATGAACAACATATGTATAGACCAGTGGTGGCGAACCTATGGCACGGGTGCCAGAGGCGGCACTCAGAGCTCTTTCTATGGGCACGCGCGCAATCGCCCCAGTCCTAGGCCTTCAGCTGGGTTTTATAAAACCTTTTCATTTTAGGCCTCTGCCGCCGTGTGCAAAAAAAAAAAAGAGGTTCAATCAATCAATTTCAACTTCTCGCAGGAAAAAAAAAGACCTTGCAAAGTTGGAATTGATTGATTGAACTTTTTAGTTCCACCCAGTCTATCGTTACCACTGCAGCTGGCCACACCCAGCCAATGGGCCACACCCACCCGGCACTCGATGATGCATAAGTAGGTTTTGGGTTGCAGTTTGGGCACTCAGTTTCTAAAATGTTTGCCATCACTGGTATAGACCCACATCCCTACATATATGTAGCAAATAAATATTAAATATTGTCCATCTTGAATATATAACGGAAGGAGGAAGCTTGAGAGTTCGCAAGGTTAATTCTGTATGGAATGAAACTCTGGCTGAATCTGGATGTTCTGCTTCGGATACCACGGAGCCTCCTCCCTGAAGGTAACAAGGAAAACAGGTCGTGAAGAGGATGTGTAGTGTCCCAGATAATCTTACGGACCCTGCTCAAGCAGCGCTTCTCTGAATACATTCTCACAGGATTGTCTCATTACTGTACAAGTGTATGGATTCAACAGCAACCTCATTAAGACACAAGCCTTTGCACTTTAGCTATTTCACTGTACCTATATTTAAAAATTTCCTAATGTGACCCTGTTTCAACTTATCAGTTCCAGATGTGTGTAGAAGGACTGATGTATCTCTCAAAATTCCCTGGGATATTTTCAACTTAAATGCACAGAAGTTCAAGGAGCTTTCTGCAGCAAAGATTCCCTTTCATCTTTTTCTTTATAGAAAAATACAAATCTTTTACAGATTAAAACAAGATCAGGCTGTAAAAAAGATTATAAGCATAGGTCTGCATAGTTTGGTATTGAGATCCACTTCGCTGTAGTTGTTTAAGCACCAGGCTAGAAATCAGGACCCTGAATGTTGGTCCTATCTTGTGCACAAAGCCAGCTGGGTGACTTTGGGCCAGTCACTATCTCTCAGCCCTAGGAAAGAAGCAAGGACAAACCACTGCTGAAAATAGTGCCCCCAAAACTGCAGAAACTTGTCTAGGTTGTTGCCAGGAGTCAAAACTAGCTCAAAAGCACCCCAATAGTGATAACCTACTTAAATTGTTAATACATTTTTTCTTTATTGAGACAATGCAATATATGCAATAATAGCTCACGTGGCTTCGATAAATCCCCTTTTATACTTTTTTTACAATTAATTAATGACTGAATTAATCCTTCCCATCTGATACTCATGAATTCTTCTATTGGACATTTCCGAACTAGATAATAAAAGTAAAATCATCAGACTGCATTGTTTCCTGTTATTTGTTTTTACAACTTTTTCTCAGTTACTGGAAATCTGCTTTAGTAAACACATCATTACTTATTTGCTTAATTAATTTGAAACTCTGGCTATTAAGGTTCTTTTTAGCTCTGGTTTCATTTGATTGATTCCACCAGATATCAGGAACGTGGATGCTTTTTATCAAAAGAACAGAACAGAATAACAAAGTTGGAAAGCACCGTGTAGATCTTCTAGTCCAACCCCCTGCTCAAGCAGGAGACCCTATACCAGTGATGGCAAACCTTTTAGAGACCGAGTGCCCAAAAACTGGCCCTGCCCCCACTCTGCCCCTGCCCCGCCCCCACCCCATCCCCATCCCACCTGCCCGCAGGGCCACTCACCACCTCCACGGCCCGCCGCAGATCACCCAGGCAGCCCAGCAGTGCTATGGCGCTCACGCCCTCTGCCCGCACCCTGCAGCATCAACTGCACGATGGGGTGTGAGGGCAGAGTCTTTTCTATGCTGCCTGGCTACCATGTCCTTGGCTGCGCTGCTCCGCGTGGGCCACGCTCAGGGGCGACTCTCCTTCAGGGGCTGCTGGAGAGGAGGGGGTTGTGGGGAGAGGAGAGGCTGGGGCAACGGCACGTGTGCCCACAGAGAGGGCTCCGAGTGCCACCTCTGGCACCCGTGCCATAGGTTCGCCATCACTGCCCTATACCATTTCAGATAAACAGCTGTCCAATCTCTTCTTAAAAGCCCCCAATGATGGAGCACCCACAACTTCTGATGGCAAGCCATTCCATTGCTTTATTGTTCTCACTGTCAGTAAATTTCTCCTTAGTTTTAGGTTGCTTCTCTCCTTGGTTATTTTCCATCCATTGTTTCTTGTCTTGCCTTCTGGTGCTTTGGGAAATAGTTTGACCCCTTCTTTTTTGTGGCAGCTCCTCAAATATTGGAATTTTGCTATCATGTCACTCCTAGTCTTTCTTTGCACTAGATTAGATATACCCATTTCCTGCCACCGTTCTTCAGATGTTTTAGCCTCCACCCTCCTAATCACCTTTGTTGCACATATCTGCACTTTTCTACAGTCTCAACATCTTTTTTACGTTACTGGACAAAACTGGATGCAGTATTCCAGGTGTGGTCTTACCAGGGCATTATAAACAGTGGTGGGATTCAGCCAGTTCACACCAATTCGGCAGAACCGGTAGCTAATTTTTTGTTGCCCAGGCCCAGAATGGACTTCTGGAAGCAGCATTCACACAGAGAACCGGTTGTTCACATATTGAATCCCACCACTGATTATAAAGCAGTACTAACACTTCACGTAATCTTGATTCTATCCCTCTGGTAATGCAGCCTAGGGTTGTATTGGCTTTTTTGGCAGCTGCAGCAACTGCTGGATCATATTTAAGTGATTGTCACCAGGACTCTGAAATCCCTCTCACAGTTATTGCTATTGAGTTAAGTTTTACCTAATCTCTGCCTATACATTTGTTTTTCTTGCCTAAGTGTAAAATCTTATTTTTCTCTCCATTAGATAGGGCCCAGGGTTCAAGTCTGTTGAGATCCATCTGGATCTTGAGCCTGTCTTCTGGAGTGTTGGCTATTCCTGCCCGTTTGGTATTGTCTGCCAATGTGATGAATTCCCCTTCTAATTCCCTCATCTAAATCATTTATGAAGATATTGAAGAGTGCTGGGCCTAAAACAGAACCTTGGGGTATCCCATTGCTTAGTTCTCTCCATGTAAATGTACTGTAGTTCCACTAAAGACTACATGTTGAGTGTGGTTTGTCAGCCAGTTACAAATCCATCTGGTGGTGATGCTGTTTTTCCCACTTTTTTCTAGGTTATCAAGAAGTAAATTGTGGTCTACTTTGTAAAATGCCTTATTGAAATCCAAGCACACTATGTCCACAGCATTTCGATGGCTCACTAATTTAGTCACTTTGTCAAAGAATGAAATAAGGTTTGTTTGGCATGATCTGTTTTTGACAAACCCATGTTGCCTTCTGATTATAATCTTCCTTGCCTCTAGGTGTTCAGAGATCTGTTGCTTGATTATCTTTTGCAGGGTCTTCCCAGGTATTGATGTCAGGCTGATTGGTCTATAGTTTCCTGGGTCTGTTTTTTTCCCTTTTTTGAAGATGAGAACCACATCAGCTGTTTTCCAAGTAATTCCCCAGTGCTCCAGGATCTTTGGAAAATATGTTTCAATGGTTCCAAGATCACATCTGCCAACTCCTTCAAAGCTCTGGGACGTAATCCATCTGGACCTGGTGATTTGAACTTGTCTAGAGTGAACAGGTGGTCTCTTGCCATTTTCCTGTGGATTTTAATTTGTATTTCTAGTCTGTCCTTTATGGTTCTGTTTTTGATAGGTTGGGCTATTTTTCCCTTTTGAGTGAAGACAGATGCAAGGAAAGAATTAAGCAACTCTCCATTCTGCCTGTTGCCCGTCACTTCCTTGCCATCTTCTCCCATTAGTGTACAGTTTGTTTCCTTGACTTTTTCTTGTTTTTTATATATCTAAGGAAACTTTTTTTATTTTTAACATTTGTTGCAAGTCTTAGTTCATTCTGAGCTTTAGCTTTCCTTACCTTATCTTTGCAGATTTCAGCTATATGCTGGTATTCTGCCTTCGTTATGCATTCCTCTTTCTATTTTTTATACTTATCCTTTTTGTGTAACCATGCTGGTTTCTTTTTTAATTTCTTATTTTTCTTTTTCAATGATATTCTGCTGGATTGGGCTTTTATGATCATATTTTTTAGAGTTTCCCAAGCTTCTTGAGTTGTTTTCCCCTTTAAGATTTTCATCCATGGAATCTTTCCCAAGCTCTCTCTAAGTTTGTTGTAATCAGCTCTTTAACGTCTAAGATGATTGATTTTGTTCTGTTGCTTGTGTCTGCATTATATTGAATTCCAATATGACATGGTCACTCTCACTCAAAGTTACTGCAACTTCAACCCCCTTTATTATTTCATCTCTGTTAGTAAGAATTAAGTCCAGTATAGCTGACCTTCTAGTTCCCTCTTCTACCTTTTGGAAGATAAAGTTGTCAGCTAGGCTCATAAGGATTCTGTTTGATCTCCCACTTGGTGCAGAGTTTGTTTCCCAGTTGATGTCAGGGTAGTTAAAGTTCCCCATTACTATTGTGGTATGTTTTCTACATACAGTACATTAGTTAACTGACTAGCAAAAGGTTCATCTACTGTATTTCTTCCGCTTGATTGATAGTATACACCTATGGCAATGCTTTTATTTTAACCCATATGCATTCAAGGAGGCTTTCATCCTTGGTTTTATGCATTTCTGTAGAGTGTAGTGAATTTTTACATATAATGCAACTCCACCTCCTATTTTGTCAGGTTTGGTTTTTTTGAACAATTTATACCTTTCCAGCAGTACATTCCAATCGTTGGTTTCATTCCACTGAGTTTCAGTAATGGCAACTATATCATATGTGCCCTCATATACTAGTACTTCAAGTTTACCCTGTTTGTTCCCCAAACTTTGAGTGTTAGTGTAAAGGCATCTGTAAAGGCTGACCCTGAGTTCTTTATATCTGAGTTTTTCTTCCTTCCCACCACTTGCTACCTCCTTGTTTGATTGATCATCTTGGGAGTTATGCTTGAAATTACATGTCCCAAAGATCCTAAAGATTGGTCACCCTCCCCCCTGAGTTTTAGTTTAAGGTGAGCCAGTTGTCTTCCAAATATATTTTTCCTGGTTCTTGTGAGGTGCAGCCTGTCTCTTGCCAGAAGCCTTTCATTTAGGTAGCGCAGACTGTGGTCTAGGAATCCGAGGTTCTCTTGACGGCACCATCCCCTGAGCCTTTCCTACAGTACATTTCTTCTAGCTTATATAATTGCCAATTGCCATTTCCTTTTCATTGTTTTCATTCCTAATCCTTTCTCCCCAGTCAAAAAGGGAATCTTTGTCCTAATAGGACTGTCCTTAGCTGTTAAGAAAAATAAAATATTAGGGCTGTAGAGAACTTTGGAATTGAAGGTTAAAAGGCAGTTTGGAGTGCACAGGGGCATGAATGTAGTACTTGTTTGCAACTATATAAATAATCTGGCAGGGGCTTTTCTGAACAAAGTGTTTTTCTTGACATTCTTATTTTCCAGTTCCGTTCAAAATGACACAAACACCAGAGTCTTAGTGGTTAAGGCTATGATGCTAGTGCAGAAATAACTGACTGCAAGCAGCAAGAGATAAGGAATGTCTATGAAATACTACCTATTTCAGTGACCATACAACAGCGGTTCTCAACCTATGGGTCGCGACCCCATTTCGGGTCGATCGACCATTTCACGGGGGTCGCCAAGCAAGGCTGTCCGCCATTTTTTTCCCCTTTTCCGGCGGGTGCCTTACCTCCCTTGAGCTGGGCCAGCTGGTGGTCGGCCTGCTCCGTCTCTGCCGCTTGCCACCTACGCCTCGGCCGGCGCAGGGGGCAGAACCACGCATGCGTGGCGCTCCCGGGCAGGGAAAATCCTTGACTTACGACCGGTTGGGTAGTCCTCGACTTACGACTGGTTTAGTCCTCGACTTACGACCGGTTTAGTCCTCGACTTACGACCGGTTGGGGGTCGCGGCATTAAAAAGGTTGAGAACCACTGCCATACAATATAACCTATTAGCTGCCTGTGTAAATGGACTGATTTTCCCAAGTATTAAAAAAGCCTGTTTTAAAAGTATTAAAAATAGCATAGTTATTGTTCTGTTTTGTGAGACTCAACACCACTCAGCCCAAGTTATTTGGAAAGCAACAGCATCTTGGAAGGTGGGCAGAGTAGAAATAGAGCTGTTATGAAATGTAAAGATTAGGATTACCCCAGTTGTGGAATTGGATGGTCTGTGATTCTCTTTTGTTTTAATTCTGAATATTTTGTTACTGTATTTTTCTCTCCTTTCATCCCTCTTTCCTCCCTTTTTGCAACAATAGCACATTTATATATAACATGTTTAGATATTTAAAATTTACCACAATCCTATAATTTAAATCCCTGTTTTTCAAGTAGAATCTAAAGACCAAACCAAAACAGACAAAGCTTATAAAACTTTATCCCATGGCTAAACATAAATGGAGAAGAAAAGATGCCTAATACCAGAATACAAATTTAAAATCCTCATCTTTTCTTCCATTAAGGTGCCTCCTAACTGAAAACTTCAGAGTTCAGGTGATCAATATGGGGTCCAGCTTTTTATTAACATAACAACAGAAAATATCAGTCAAGACTGACTAGAGAGCAAAGAGCTTAAAACAGCTAATAAGCACATTTCTGAATATATCCATCACTGGTCACCTAAGTTGGCTTCCAGTGTAAGAGGTGTCAATGTGTAACAAATGTTATGCATCTTGCAGCTGTCACTAGATGCTGTCAGCTTAAGTTTGGTCACATAAACCATCTTGTCTTGATCAAGATACTGAATTCTGTGAACTTTGACAAAGCCACTGCAATGAAAGTGTAAAGACTTTATTGGCATTCCAGTAATATTTGTTTAATTATTGCTATTAGGAAATCATTTCTCAAGACCAGATGGCTGATAGACACAGACCATTAGCACAACAGGTCACAGGGACATCCTGGAACCTTTCCTCTCTGAACACAATATTGGCATGCTGGCTTCCTTTGTCTCATGTTGCACAACTTCCAGAAGTCAAATTGCTGATTCAGAGGCAGTTTTGGCAGTAACAATGGAATAGAGTAATGGCAAGGGACAAAGAATGTTATCTCCTCAGTATTTGCTTATTCACCAAGCTGTAGGCTTATATTTCATCTATACTTTTGTAACAAGGCCATTTTGTTTCTGTTTTATAGTGAGAGTAAAGCCGGATTTTTTTTTCCAAATGGCTTGCTAAAGGTACATTCAAACTACATTTACAGTATGTATATCATTTATAAAATCAGACTTTTTTGCAAGACCCAGATTTAATACTGCCAATGTTTTGACTCTAAAATAATGAGTTTTGAGAAACCATTAGATTAGAAAGAGAAAAATAAAAACATTTACCAATAGCAAAGTTGGAGCATCAACATTTCGGGGGCCTCTGGTGCCAAAAACATAGGGCTTGGTGCTATGCCACCCTCACCCCCCCACCTTTCCTCCTAGACCATCTGATCTACATAGTCAATTCCTGGCCTGGAAATATGTTGCTGGTTTCTGGATGCCTCTGATGGCAGGAAACCAATTCATCTGGCCTACATCAACCAATTTATTACCTTGGATGAAACCAGCAACTTTAGTGAGAGTAACATTGCAGGACTGTAACAGAGAAGCAAGGATGAAGTGCTTGCATGAAAGGATACAAGCAGGCAGAGATACAATGGGTGCATAGCCTTATAATGCCATGGACAACACATTTATGATCAAAAGCTGTACTGTAATATTATGGAGTTTCCATGTGGTCTAACAGGTTCAGCTAGGATAAAGTCACCAGAATTGGTGGAGCCAGACTTTGGCACTCTTTGTGGGACTGAGGGGTTTAAGGGATGAAATGGGTACTTACACTTAATAATAATAATAATAATAATAATAATAATAATAATAATAATAATAATAATAATAATAATAATAATAATAATAATAATAATAATAATAATAGTAAAGTTGGAAGGGACCTTGGAGGTCATCTAGTCCAACCCCCTACTCAGGCAGGAAACCCTATACCACTTCGAACAAATGGCTGTCCAGTCTCTTCTTAAAAACCTCCAGTGTTGGAGTATTCACCGCTTCTGGAGGCAGGTTGTTCCACTGGTTAATTGTTCTAACTGTCAGGAAGTTTCTCCTTAGTTCTAGGTTGCTTCTCTCTTTGATTAGTTTCCATCTGTTGCTTCTTGTCCTGCCTTCAGGCACCTTGGAGTATAGCTTGACTCCCTCTTCTTTGTGGCAGCCCCTGAGATATTGGAATACTGCTATCATGTCCCCCCTTGTCCTTCTCTTCATTAAACTAGACACACCCAATTCCAGCAGCCCTTCCTTATATGTTTTAGCCTCCAGTCCCCTAATAATCTTTGTTGCTCTTCTCTGTACTCTTTCTAGAGTCTTATGCTTAAGGTACTCATTTTGACCCTTCAATCTCCTTCAAACAGCACCAGTTGCAGTTTTGATACAACTGGGTTTTAAAGAGGCCAAGGGGTAAAATCTCATTCAGTCCACAGCTTTGTTATGTGCTCCTGGCTACTTTCCTTCATGACCAGAGGCAAGCTCGCCTGACCAATAACCAGCCAAGACACAGTGAAGGCCTTTTGTTTCATTTATTGCAATAAGCGAGGAGAGAAGCTATCAAAGCTTGGTTCTCTCCAAAGTTTCAACCCAAAATATTCCCTTCTTTATACAACCCTGTCCCAGCCGCCACATCCCTCCTCTTTCCCCATTGGCCGAGGTACTATGAGGTTACACTCTTTCCAACCGCCTCCTACCTTTTTCCTGCTACATACTAAATCATACATCACATGTATATTAATAATATAAAATATTGGACATATTCAATTGTTGGTTTTGAGTTCTGGGCCCCTTAGCACAATAGGTTCTTTCCTGTTTTTCAGTTTAGTTAAGTTTTCCTGGCTAGCCATTTCCTCTTACAGATGTTTTTATAGCTTGTCTTCTTCTTTTCCCATTCTAGGACCCAGCTAATTTTTGCCTACGTGTTTATCTTACATCCTGCCTTTACGCTATCCTTTTTCCCAGCCATTATAGTTTTTGGTAAGCTTGTTTGTCCAGGCAGTAAGTTTCCACTGCAGCAAATTCAATTTTAAATTTCTCTTTCAATATTAAATTTTGAAGACCTTTCCTTTACTTCTATCAGCTTGCAACATCTTAAAAATCATGATTTAACTTTTTACATCCGCTTGCCTTAAAGAACACAGGAAACCAATTGAAATATATTATGGGTTATCTATCCCTAGTTTGGACTTTTCCAACTTGGAATTTTGTGTCTTCCAAAATATTATTCCAACTTCTAAAACATCCAGACATATTAGGGTTTCATTATTTATATTTTAGTCCTAGTGTGAACTAAAATTTTCTTTTTCTTTTTGCTCTTCTCTGTAAACTGGCCAGAAGCTAGGTGATTGTAGCTGATAGAGAAATCTAAGGAGAAAACATGGCTGAAAGAAACTGATCCTCCTGAATTCTGTGAGTTGCAGAGCATCTAATAATCAAAATGTTCACTCCCACCTGCATGCAATTTATGGCCAAGCTGAACCATATATGGCAGGGGTGTCAAACTCACAACATCATGTGATGTGTCGCGACGTATCGTGACTTTTTTTCCATTGCCGGCAATGGGGTGGGCACAGTTTTAGCATGATGCATCCATCCTGGGGGCCGGCAGTTTGACACTCCTGATATAGGGCAACTGTAAGCCAGGTTAGACTTACTGCCTTATTTATAAAGTGAGGTGAAGGCAAATTCTTGCCTTACTTCATCATCTCTATGTTGTCTTGGAAATGTATTTTGTCAGTGGGATTCTCTGATCAAAGAAAAGGTTGCCTGGTATTCAGCTTCTCTAATTCCACCTTAGTGTGACATTTACTGCTTAATCAAAGATTACTATAGTTTATTGTCTCAGATTGCCCCCTTCCTAATTCTGATCTCAGATTTAATTGGGTGATATGCCTCAGGATACAATAGTTATTTAAAGGATCATATGTCATCATGTTCTGAAGCTAACTCATCTCTGCAGAATTACCCTTAACATAATTTTGGTAAGGGAGGAAAACAAATATAATATGCCATGAACTGATTCAGTTTGTATTTTCCTATTTGCCTATCGACTTTGCCTGATCTCTGTTTATAAATTAAATTATGTTTTAGAAATGGCAAATTTTCTGAAGAAACACAGATTGTGAATGTTAGTAGGATCAGCAGCAGGAAGTTTCCTTCCCCAATCCCTCCAGTTGTAACTTTAAACTTTAAATAAAATGGTGCAACAGTGAAAGAACAAGTAAGTGCATCAATATTTATGGAATATTTTAAAAAAAGAGACAAAGGCTACAAAGCCTAATTAAAGTATGGGAAAGATATTCAAGATTCTGTTGGGCACCATTCAAAGAATATATCATAAGGACTCAAACTTTTTCTCTGCCACATTACCATTTTAATACACACGCAATAATAAATAAACAATAATAAACGGGAATGAAGGGGAGGGAATGCAATGCAATACAATGCAATGCAATGCAATACCAGATGATATTGAGGTTTCCTATATCAAGTCAGGCAAATTAGCGTCAATGGCTTTCTAATCTGAGGCCAACCAAAGAGGGAGGAAGCGGTACCATTCCAGACATCTATGAAAAAGAAGCCCTGCAACATTCATAATCATATATTAATGACAATGCTAAAAACCAGAAGACAATAACCAGTGTCAGAAGACCTTAAGGAAATGGTAGCCAGTTTATAGCAACAAACTAACAGGTAATTACTGCTTAGTGATTTCCTGGTCCTTTTTCCATTCCCTGTTTTTAGACTCAAATGGTGCCATTCAGGATACTCTAGATCGGTCTTGCTATTCCCACATCTCATTACAGTGCAAAGCTCTTCACTGGCTTCCTATATGAGCCAAAGCCAATTGAAGTACTGGTGCTTAAGTTCAAAGCTCTCTGGCCACAGGTCAACTAGCACAGGGGTCCCCAACCCCCAGGCTGCGGCCCACTTCTGGGCTGCAGCCCTTTCGGAACCAGACCGCGCAAGCAGTAGGCAAGCATGAGTGCACGCAAAGCTCATTGTTATGGCAATTCAGGGAAACATGGGTGCACATGATATTATCACATATCACAGCATATGAATTGTAAGTAAATGTTTGAACTCAGTCAACACTAATCCATCAAGTGATTCTGATCAGATATGGAAGTTTCATTTATGATACATGGTCTATAATTGTTCATACATGTAAGCCAATACTGACGTGATGTAAAAAATATGTTGAGACTCTAGAAAGAGTACAGAGAAGAGCAACAAAGATGATTAGGGGACTGGAGGCTAAAGCATATAAGGAAAGGCTGCTGGAATGGGGTAAGTCTAATTTAATGAAAAGAAAGACTAGGGGTGACATGATAGCACTGTTCCAATATCTCAGGGGCTGCCACAAAGAAGAGGGAGTCAAGCTATTTTCCAAAGCGCCTGAAGGCAGGACAAGAAGCAACNAGGAGAAACTTCCTGACAGTTAGAACAATTAACCAGTGGAACAACCTGCCTCCAGAAGTGGTGAATGCTCCAACACTGGAAGTTTTTAAGAAGAGACTGGACAGCCATTTGTCTGAAATGGTATAGGGTTTCCTGCCTGAGCAGGGGGTTGGACTAGATGACCTCCAAGGTCCCTTCCAACTTTACTATTATTATTATTTATTATTTATTATTTATTATTATTATTATTATTATTATTAATGTTATTAATGTTATTATTATTAGCATATGGCATTGTTACATTAGCCAGGAGACCACAATGCTATCGCAGAGTGATAGTTTGCCTGCCGATTTAGCAGCTCTGTTGTAGGACATGCTCACACACTTCCCAAGGTGTGCCATAGGAGGGCGAGCTGCTTTGCACTAGAAAGAAAAACAAGCAACTTTTCCTGCAGCATCATCCTAGGCCCCCTCCCTTCCCCAGAGCCACCTCATAAACAGGTGCTGCAACTGGGAAGGTTCAGAATCAGCAGGAATCTGACTGCCTGAACAGAGCATCAACTCATCTCCCCACCAAAGTGGTACCTATTTATCTACTCACATTGAACATATTTTTGAACTGTTAGGTGGATAGAAGCTAAGGCAAGTGACAGGAGTTTACCCTGCCACACAGTGCTAGCACTCGAACTGCTAGAGCAGCGACCATTCCAGCATCATTAAGCCACTGCCCCACTGTGGCTCTCGATCAAATATTGAACACATATAAATACTTACAGCAAGAAGCAAAGTGCCCAATGAAAGTTGCTTTCCATGGGACTTAAGCAACACGATGTTCATTTTATCTTCTTGGTATATTTGACTGAAATGCTTTGGCATCATTTAAAACTACTACCAGTAGCTAAAGCCTAGTGCGAGTGCAAATCCTTGCTTAGCCATGTAGCTCCTTGGATGATTCTGCACCATTTGCTGTCTCTTAGCCCACCTGCAAGCTGTGATCTTAAATCAGATCATCTCCTGTTAGATTTAAAAATAAAATGTAAAGTCTACAGTTAAAATTAAAAATCTGACTCTCCTATGTTTATTCCAAGATTAATATGTAATCCGTTTAGGCACCGTGGCTTTCAGAAAGACACTAAGTGAGAATACATGAGCATAGTAAGTCTAGACTAGATATTTTCTGCTTGTATTAATTTGTTAAAAGACAGTTAATGCAAAAGAATGGCAACAAAATGAAATAAATGAAAGTATATTTTGATGGCAGAAGGAAGTTTGATAAAGTTTCTTGGGCAAAATGCATTATTTAACAGAATAATTTGTTTTGCTAAAGAAAATAAACTCAGGTAGAGTACAAATATGATCAAAACACTTCTTTAATATCCTATGGTTTTCTTCGTGTCTTAACACCAGTTTTCAGTGGAGGAGATGAAACCTCTGTGATATCACATTCAAATGCCAAACCTTTTGCTTTCAGCATCTGCAAACAGAGAACAGAAGAAGACGTTCAACAGAAGCTGTCATATTTTCAAACCTATCTGTGTTTTAACAATAACAAGCTGCTGTTACAAAAGCAGACCTAGTAAATGAATAGCATGTTCCATTAGGGAAAGTTGATATTGTGAATTCTAAATATTCCATTAAGGGATTATTTACAGTTTTCCATCTTTACAAGCCTTCAGTTAACATTATTTTTAATGGGCCTTGGCTCTGCTTACCATGGATACCCACAGTTGCATGTACATTTCCTCTCTTAAGCATTTCTTTGCTTGACAGCGGGCTTGGACAATGGCAGCAACATCATAGGATACAAAAAGTGTAAAACTGGCTGTTGCACCACAATATGTGAGTGGGTGGGTTGTAGAGAAAGAGGGTTACCCAGGACCGTATTGTAGAGGTGTTTCAGAATATCCTTCAGTGCTTTGGAGATAAATCCAGGTGTAATGTCACAACAATTGCTTTCTTCATATAGAGGTCCAGACTCTTTAATTATTGGGAATGCTTTTTTTAAAAAGGCATACAGGTGAAACTCAAAAAATTAGAATATCGTGCAAAAGTTCATTTATTTCAGTAATGCAACTTAAAAGGTGAACCTAATATATGAGATAGACTCATTACATGCAAACCAAGATAGTTCAAGCCATGATGTGTCATAACTGTGATGATTATGGCTTACAGCTCATGAAAACCCCAAATCTACAATCTCAGAAAATTAGAATATTACATGCAATC